>NC_091015.1:70852529-70940029 GCF_041296385.1 Aphelocoma coerulescens | reverse complement strand
ACACTGTTCTGTTAATAACAGGTCTTAAAAATGTTTCTTGTTCCTGTGTAATCACATTTTACAAATTTAATCTCTGGCTATAATTTAAATCCAAACATAAGAAACCTTTATTTTCTTTTTACTGTACTTTGTTTTACTTCCAAGGAAAATGGTCCACAAAAAGAAATGAAAAAACAGAACATACATAAGCTGCTGGCTATTTATCTGCAATTTGTTAATGAGCAAGAAAAAAATTTGGTTTTTATAAGGAGATCCATTAACCACCAAGAAATCACAAAGTATTCCCTTTTATTAAGATCTTTGTGTTGAGAAAGAACCTGTCACCAGAACCCGTCCTGAGGGTTCTTTACAAAATACACGCACACATACACACAAAAAGGAACAAGTATATACATTTATGTCATGGTTTGACACTGGCCCAACGCCAGGCACCCATGAGAGCTGCTCACTCACCTTCCCCTGCCACAGCTGGGCAGAGGAGGGAAAAGGAAAAAAATTAACGAATGCTCCATGAGTGAGATAAGGACGGGGAGAGACACTTCAAGGGTGAAACAGGCTCAACTTAAGTTGTGAAGTGAAATTATTGCTAACAGAATCAGAGGAGGATAATGAGATGTAAAATAAGCCCTTAGAACACCTTCCACCCTCAGCCCCTCCCTCCTTCCCACCGACAGCGCAGGGAGACAGGGCATGGGGCTTTGGTCAGTCTGTCACTGAGATTTCCTTCCACTGCTCCAGGAGAGGAGTCTTCTCCTGTGAGGCCGTGGGGTCCCTTCCACGGGGGGAAGTTCTCTGTGAACTTCCCCAGTGTGGATCCACTCCCACGAGCAGCAGCTCCACCGCCCCTGCTGCAGCGTGAGCCCCTCCCACGGGCACACAGCCCTCCCAAAACTGCTGCACCTCATTCCACGGAGTGCAGTCTTCCAAGGACAGGCTGCTCCAGCCTGGAAGCAAGGGCCCCCTCTCTCCACCAGGTCTTCCACTGGAACACAGCCTCCTCCAGGCATCCACCCACTCCGGCACGGGCACCTCCCCCACGGGCTGTGGGTGGATCTCTGCATCCCCTGTGGATCCCCGTGGGCTGCAGGGGCACAGCGGCTTCACCATGGTCTGCACCACAGCCTGCAGAGGCATCTTGGCTCTGGCACCTGGAACACCTCCTTCCCCTCCTTCTCCACTGACCTTGGTGTCCCCATGTTGTTTCCCTCACATGTTCTCACCACCTCCTCTTCTCTGACTAGAATCCAAAACCTTGTGACTTTGTTTTGATTTTCTTCTTAAATATGTCATCACAGAGGCATTACAAACCTCCCTTATTGGCACAGTTTTGGCCAGCAGCACGTCCACCTTCAGAGCCATCAGCCATTGGCTCTGCTGGACATGGTGGAAGCTTCCAGCAGCTTCCTCACAGGAGCCATCTTTGAGGCCCCCCTGCTACCTAAAACCAGGCCATGCCAAACCAATGCAATTTATTAAAAATTAAAGCAACAACAACAAACCCCCAAAACACACAACTAAAACACTGGCAGTCCAATGATCATGGTGTACTTAAGCAGATAATTGAGGATTTAATTAACTAACAATATGCATGTATAATAAAGGACTTAAATTACAACAACTTCAATGTTGTTATATAGTTCAATAACCCACATGCAATAACTTCATGCATCTGTAAGTGTTGGTAGCATATTTATAGTGGGTGTTTGTATTTAACTCTTTATAGGCTGTTTGCAATATTAGGTCAAGTGATTGGGTCTTTTGTAGGACATTATGGGTATAGTTGTAGCCTTTCAGGTTAAGTTTACAAACTGAAGTATTTAAATGTATCAGCATCCTGAAAGTGATTTAAGATTGAAATATCCAGTTCAAGTTTCATGCCAGAATTTATTAGCCTTATTTCAGGATTCTGACATAAACAGAAAAAATGGATATTTCCATGGATTTCCTTTTGAAAATGTTTATTTGGGATGAAAACCACATTTTTTAAAGGAATGCCTTGTTTCTTTTTATTTTTTTAATTAAAGGCTGACATTTTGTTTCTATTTCAAAAGTAAAAACTAGGCTTTTTAAATGTCCTTTCTTTGCTTGTGACTTTGATTCAATCAAAAAGAAACCCAAATAAATTCGAAATCAGGTATATCTTTTTTCTGTTTGTAATATTATTTTTAGAAGTCATATTTTTGGCTGAGTCATAAGTGCTCCATTTATATTCCTACTAGTGTCCAAGAAATGAGGGAGAGAAGGGTGCTAATCAGAGATTTCCACTCACTAGCTGCTTTCAGCACGTTCTCAATTTAGTGATGCTGACTCCATTTTAGGTTATCTTTTATGCATTTCTCCTTTAAATAAAATGCCATCTTCCTTCTGCTATGACTTCTTTTTCCTCCACTTGTCTTCTTAACTCTTGGGCTTTCAAAAAAAGCAAACTGTTAGTTGATAAGGATGTGTTGAGGATGCTAAGGTGAGCTAGGGACCTGTGTTGAGTTTGGTTGTAGAATAGTGGAATGCAGCACCTTCCTTTCGATATTGCTTATGTTGTACTTAAAGAAAAGTAATTACTTGCACTGTGGATTAGGTGAAGTAAAAAACGAAATGGTAAAATGCATAAGTGCATATATATGCATTGTCCTAGTCTTTGAATTGGAATATATGTGAAAAACACCCTTCCCTCTCAAAAAAACCCAACCCAACAAAAAACCCAAGCCTAAACACAAAAAAGGGGGACAACTTTAACTTGCAAGTGCTAATCTGCCATTGTATAATGATTAAAACACTAGAAAGAGTTCTAGACTGGGACATAACAATATTGTAAGAACTGCAGCCATGCGAGATACTTAAAAGAACGCCATGGATTTTAATCATGTTTCATCATCTCTTATCTCTCTAATTCTGCCACCTTCCCAGGTTGTTTCGATGAAGTTATCAGATTTCTCCCCTGAGATCTCTAATTAATGATCATTTAGGGAATTTTTCTGTCTAGGCCTGTTTTAATTATGTTTCCTAGCTAAAACTTCCGAGAGTGTTTTCATTGTGGTTCAGATGTCACTTGGATAACACACTTCAGCAACTGGACAACCTAAACAGATATAGAAATTAATTTATTTTACATATCATCTTCTTGGAAAATTCACTTCATTAGGTGTTCACACACCCTCCCAGATAGTAAAGGAGACTGTAAAACCTCTGTGTGTTTCAAGACAGTGATTCAGCATGTATAATAAACTTTTCAGGGAATAGGGAGTGCTTTTGGGATCAGCATGGCCTTTCTAGTATTCTCTAGTATGCTAGTAAGAGGATCTTCAGTTGCTGTGGGCTGTGAAGATTCTGGGTAGAAATCTCAGGTGAGTTTTTATGTGTATTATAGCAGCTTTCAGAGCTCCTTAATTTATGCTTTTGATTAAGGCAGCCCATACAGCAGTCTGTTATCCTTTGGGCATAAAGGTAGGTTGCAGTCACCTTTTTCATACGCTCCCTAGACCAGGAAGTGTACCATGTTTCCCTGAGCACAGAAAGGTAGTTTGTTTTGAGCAGCACAGATGCTGCTGTCAAAATTAAATCAGTATGAATTAGTTTCTCTGACTATACAGGGGGAAGCATCAGGCTTGTTGTCCAAGAAGCTCCGCTGCCCTGTTCTGGCACCTCAATGTGTTTCTTTTAATGAAGGGCCCAAAACCGGACACAGCACTCAAGGAGTGGCTTCAGCAGTGCCAAGTACAGGGGAACAATCACTGCCCTGCTCCTGTTGGCCACACTATTGCTGATACAGGCCAGGCCCATTGGCTTTCTTGGCTACCTGGGCACACACACTGGCTGATGTTCAGCCACTGCCAACCAGCACCCCCAGGTCCTTTTCTGTTAGGCAGCTTTCCAGCCACTCTGCCCCCAGCCTGCAGCGCTGCCTGGGGTTGTTGTGCAGAACCTGGCCCTTCACCTTATTGAACCTCATACCACTGGCCTCTGCCCGTTGATCCAGCCTATCCAGATCCCTCTGTGGAGTCTTCCTGTCCTCCAGCACTCCTGTCCAACTTGATGTCGTCCACGATCTGTCTGAGGACGCCCTCAATCCCTTCATCCAGATCACTGATAAAGATATTAAGCAGGACTGGCCCCAATACTGAACCCTGGGGAACATCACTCTTGACCAGTTGCCAGCTGGATGTAACTCCATTCACCACCACTCTCTGGGCTCAGTCATCCAGCCAGTTTTTTACACAGTGAACAGTGCAGCCATCCAGGCCATCAGCAGCCAGTTTCTTCAGGAGAATGCTGTGGAAGATGGTGACAAACCCTTTATTACAGTCTAGGTAGACAACATCTACAGACCTTCCCTCATCCAATATGCAGGTCACCTTGTCATAGAAAGAGATCAGGCAGGTCAAGAAAGACCTGCCTTTCACAAACCTTTGCTGGCTCAGCTGGATTCCCTGGTTGTTCTGTATGTGTCATGTTTTTTATTTTATGGAAGCAGTTTTAACACATGGTATAGGCTGACTTAACATCCCTGCTGCATGAACCATCATCCTTACACCTGGTGCTGTGTGTTGTGTTATCATGTGGCAACACAGAACTCCCTGCATTATCTAGGATGGGGTCCTGTCATTAAACATGGTTGTGACCCCTAATGAACAACCTCTGCCTCTCATGGGTGAGAAAAGAGAAAAGAGGTGGCCGTTCCTGTTGTGAAAAAGAAAGTAATTCTAATTCTTGGCAATTTCTCATTACATATGGCATGACTCCTTTTATTACTAATTTTGTTCAGCTTTGAAAATTTATGCAGTGCTGTGCAAAATATAACATGAGCATCTCTTGCCCATTGCCCTCTAGGCAGCAGAGGACTACCATTCCCTCATTTTCTGTTCTGCTACATGGAGATAAGAAGTGCCAGATCATGAAATTGTACTTTCAAAAAATGTGATCAAAAGTAAAAGTCTATTTGCATATTGAAAAGTATCCTGTTCTTTGACCTTGAACTCATGCTACAGATCTCAGTCAGACTAGATGAGGCATCTCTGTAAAAAGGTCATTATCAAAACTATATAATGCCAGAAGTTATGAGTTCTATTGCAATATAGTTTTCTGTATAGAAATAGTATATATGTGTATTTACTTCCTACAGCAGCTCAGTAATTTCGTTAAAAAGATGTGTAGTACTGTGGAGCACACGTAGAAGTCTATTTACTATGTAGCATATGCAACATACAACAAAACTGGGAGCTGCAGTCATACAATGCAGGGCTTTTTGCAGTCAAAATGATTGTTGCCAGAGAGAGGGTAACTCATCAACCTGCACATTTGTGTATTAAGAATCTAAAAAGATGCGGGATTTCTTTTTTTTAAACACCATCTCAGAAGAAAATTTACCATTTTCATTCATATTAAAAAGACAGTATCAGTAGTTTAAGAATTGGGGTTTTTTTTCCCTAGATGTGCTTTCTACGTTAATCCAAGGTAAATAATTTTAGTACTAGCTGAGCATGTGACTTTCTTTCTGTGATACATTAAAATTTGTCAGCAGTGTTAAACTTGCTACATTAACCTAGAAGTGAACAGCCACTTGCAGACGGTCTGTTATATGTGATCTGTTCTATTATCAGGGATTCCTTCTTCGTGATTATGTTTCAATTCTTCCACTGCCTGTCTCACTAGCTCAAAGAAAGGTAATGGTGCCTTGTTTACAAAAGCGTTAATATCTGGTTAATTTCTCATTAAAAAAAACCACAAAAAGCAATTTAATTTTGTTTGTTAAAAATGAGTTCTAGCAATATGTGAAAAGTTTCCCAAAATTTCCTCTCAATTAAAAGAATTAATGGAGCTGAAACAGAAGAAAAAATATTTCTATAAGCTAAGACATGCATCTAACATTTACATGAAGAAAAATTGTCTTTATCTTCAAGTAAAGTGCTAATGTAATGGCAATCAAAAGATAATAGATGCCAGGATCATCATGAAAAGAATTTGGCCTGTTATAGGCAATGACATTGCTGCAGTATGGTAATTGTACAAATGCCTAATGCAGGGTAAAATATTTTACTGTGACCCCATTTGATAGATACAAAGACCACAATTCTTTAAGGATTAAACTTTATCCAGCTGCATCCCTAACACCATCCACAGAAAACAGTCTGAACAAGATAGTGAGTTTAAAAAAAAAATCATAACTACATATTTATGATTTTGAAAAGCTCCTCAGCATGCTCCCTCTGTACCATTTGTGCTCCCTGAGACTGTTGTTCAAGCTTCCTGACCCTGTAAGGTTTGGGTAGATTCATACCGGATTTCAACTCCTCCAAAATTTGGTCACTAATTGTTCCCCAAGGGTGTTGGGCCCTTTCACTGCGAGAAAGACATTGAAGGGCAGGAGCGCTTCCAGAGAAAAGCAATGAAGTTAGTGAAGCGCCTGGAGTGTCCAGCGAAGAGTGACTGAGGGAGTAGGAGGCTTGGGAAACCTTATCACTCTCTACAACTACCTGAAAGCAGGTGGTAGCCAGGTGAGCATCAGTCTCTTTTCCCAGGCAGCCAGTGGTGGGACGAGAGGACATAATTTCAAACTGTGTCAGGGAGGTTTAGGCTGGACATTAGAAAGAATTTCTTCACCGAAAGGATGGTTAGACATTGAAATGGGCTGCCCATGGAGGTGGTGGAGTCACCATCCCTGGAGGTGTTAAGAATAGAGTGGACATGACACTTAGTGCTGTGGTCTAGTTGACATGGTGGTGTTTGGCAAAAGGTTGTACTTGATGATCTCAGAGGTCTTTTGCAACCTGGTTGATTCTGTGATTCTGTATGGTGATTAGGAACATGGATTAGTGGTGGACTTGGCAGTACTGGTTACTGGTTGGACTCAATGGTCTTAAAGGTACTTTCCAACCTAAACTATTCTATGATTGTACGTTTTTAAATCAGTTAAACTGATCAAGAGGATATTTTATGATTCATCTTTGAATCATGGTAGAAAATGTCCATATATTACCACAGATTCAAATGGAAGTCTTCCATAAACACTATCCTGAATTCTCAAGAAACATATTTCAAAGTATTTTAGTATTCAAAACAGTGTAGAAGTAGACTTTGTCTAGGCTGATTTTGTAATTGACTTCCAGAAATTTCCAATAAAATCCCAAGAGGAGTAAATTTAGTAAAAAATATAAATAGAGAAACCTTTCCACAGACAGCAGGATGTGGATTTGCCAAGAAATTTATGCTAACATTAACCAAGTGTTGTCTGTTAGGATCTTCTATGTCACCTAGTCCTGAATTAGCTATGGAAGGCAGTCACATTGTGTGGTCCATATGAACAAGTAAGTTCAGATTCAGAAAAATACTCCTCACTTGAGTAAATATATGTCAATCCAGGTGAGCTGAAAAAAATACACAAATCAACAAATAATTTGTAGACAAAGTATAAACCATTGCATAACTTACAGTGAACTATAAACTTATTTTATGTTTAATGATATATGCCTTCAAAACACGTTCCCCATTATAGCCCTAATATTTTATTTCTTGTCTCTTGCTTCCTTTAGAACAGACTTCTATAAAGAACCTAAACAGATTAGGGTGGCAGGATGATTTATACACTTTTATATACCTGAGTATTTCCTGTTGGACTAATGCTGTGAAGTATCACAGGCAGGCAAAGAACAGATGTGACATATGAAAGCATGTTAAATTTACGGATGTGACATACGAAAGCGTGTTAAACTTTTGGGAAGAGTTTTGTCAGAAAGCATACTTCTTGGGTAGTGAGATCATACCTTTATTAGGATTGAATCTTTATGACTTTATAGATGAGGAACTGGCCTTCTTTTTTAGTGTAGGTGATTTTACAGGCTCCACATGCAGAAGCTCATGCTCTACCATTCAACAGTTCATCTCTAGGGCAGAAAAAAGAGACTAGTTCCTTTCTGTTGCAAGGAATAGAACCATATGTACTGGATGATGTGTGGGCAATATAAAATTTATCCTTTAGAATGACCCAAAACCATCTGGATACCTGCATTAATCAAAGCATGCAGAAAGGTATTACTCTGTGGCTCTGCAACACAGCTCAGCTTCAAAGAACTGGATGACTTCCCTGCACCCTGCTTCCTCCACCCTTTGGTCTCCTGCACTTCTCCTTTCTTTGCACTTTAAACAGCGACAGAACAACTGAGTCCTGCAGCTACTGATGAAATCAGGCAGCCTTTCTGCAACGACAGCTCACACAGCCCAGCTCTGCAGGTTCCCTTACTACAGACTCCCTGTTCCTTACACATCTGCTGGCTCTGAGACTTGCTCATCCCGACCTAGCCAAAATCCCATCTTTGTTGCTGCCACTAGAGGGATCTGTGCAGTTAGCTCCTGTTCTTCTCCCTTGTCTCAAACTGGGAGGAAGGACAGAGCAAGCCTACCTGAGTACTGGTTTAAAAATTTCTTTTTCTTGTTTCCTTTTTTTGTTTGTGTTATTCCTTCTTGAGTCTGATAATGCAGTGTGCATTATTTATCTTTTTTTTTTTTTCCTGTTAAGATAACTTTAAAACATTAGACCTAAATGATACCTATTCATCAATTACTAAATCTTGATTTGTGCCTGTGGCACCCAGGGTTCCCATCCAAACAGAAGCCAGAATTACCTATACTCTGAGGTCAAATAGAACTGCACATTCTTGCCATAACTTTGGTCCCACTAGTACCAAATTACGTCTTAGTTGCTTAAGTATAGAACTGAAAAAAATAATTATGTATTTCTATGCATGAGCAAAAGGCATGAAAATTACTTTTTCAAATGTACATCCTGGGGGAAAAAACCAGAAGGCAACTCTTCATATATGATGGGAAAGAATGAGTGGTTTATACATAGTGGCTGTGAAAAGTAGATCTTGGTATTTTTATACTTACTGTATCACAAGATGTGTAGTTCAAGTCAGGGGCTTTTTAATTAAAAAAATTTAAATATTCATTTTTGATATATGATTGAAAGGGGGTTTTATAGTTTTGGTTTTCTCTAGCTGGTAAATTAAACAGAGGAGAGGGTTAAAAATTGATAAATGATAAAAATGTTTTTGAAGTTGTCAGAGAACACTTCAGCTATCATTGCTGCAGTGGAAACATTGTTTGAGGGAGCTAGTAAGAGCAGAAAAACTTCAACATTTCCTTGTTTGAAACTTCTTGTAGGTCAATAGTGACTGAAAATAATTACATTGGATTGCAGCCTCAGTCCAGTTCTTAGTGGACAAGTGTCCATGTCACAAAATCCACCATTGCAATTGGCAATAGTTGGCAGGCTCAGCAGAGAAGTCAAGGATTGAATGGGCATGGAAATTAAACTATTCTCCTGCCCCTAATTGTGGTCCTTTCAAGTCATCGTTGAGAAACATTGTTTGGGAAAAGTTGCACAGCTGTTGGCAGTGCTGAACATGCCCTGTGGATAAACATTGAATTTCCATCTCCAAGGTCTTCATCTAGCACATTTTGTAGCCTTAAAAGTCACACTGGGATGGGGGAGCTGGGGGGAAGACACTTTTATTTTTCTCTGTTATAGAAGTAATATTTTCTTAAAAAAAGTAAAATCTACAGTTGAAATGAAGAAGAAAGTCCTTCTTCCAAAATACTACCCTGCATTCATACATATTAATTCAAACAACAGAGGCATGGTGCGGTTTATTTTTTTAATAAATCCAATCTTATTACTTTTGTTCACTATGTATTTTGGTGTAGAAGTGATCATGTTGTTTAAGTGGATTACCTAAGTAACCTTCTTTAGATACAGCACTGGTGGCCTAATCGATATGCTAGGACCACTTGTGCTCAAGGACGTGGCTGGAGCCATGGGACAATAAAGGAATCAGACAACCATTGGTTTCTCATGGATTTCAATGGAAACTTCTGCTTAACCTCTGATAATAAAAATTTTTTAGTCCAATTCTAATTGGAACTGGACATAAAAACTCATAACCTGTGAGCACTATCAACTTATTTTTTCTTCCATAGAAACAGTAATATTTGTCTATTTCAAAACAGGTTGATAGGTAAATAAAATACGTCAACTTCCTGTATGCTCAAAAACTGCAGTAGTTTCTACTCTTTTGAGGGGAGGACTGATGACTTTTGATTTTCTTTTCAGTGAAGAGTAAAAGGCAAATAATACGGCTTTTCTTAATAGTAGCCTATTTTAGTGGATTTCAGCTTAGGTGACTAGCCTTCTGGAATGATTTTCAGGATGAACCTCAATGGGAGACACCTCTCTAAAGAAATGACCTAAAATACTCTATTTTACCAGGTACCTCAGCTTTATGTATGATTAATATTTTAGTAATGGTTAGTATCAGACTATATAGCTAACAGTGGTCTAGATCAAGAGACAAATATTCCATGGTTGTTTGGGTTTGGTTTGCAATTTTTTTAATGCTGTTTAAAAACCAATAAGCACACAGGTTATTGATGTACCCTTGGCAATAATAAGCATACACTCACTCCTCTGGACGTCTTTTGCCTTTTTTGTGTGATTATTTATTGGACACGTGAGGCCATATTGTTCTAATGTTTTGTTCATCTATAACAGAATAATTAAATTTCTAATCTGCTTCTTTTAATGAGACAATGATACAAAGAAGTTTGCAAGTGACTTGTTAGTGGAACCAACGTCTTACTGAAAACAAGTTTGTCAGTACTTGTGGCATTGAAGCCTGAAGCAAAACAGTAAATGGAAATATAATGTTGAAGGTCATTTTTGTTTTTGAAAATGTGTAATTTCTTGCCTCTTATTAGTTACCAATTGTATAATCTGTCATATGACTGCTGAGTTTCATGCATGGTCTGAGAAGTTTTCTGAGGTAAACCATCAGACAGAAGGTTATTTCAAAGGCTTCCTGGGTAAGTCTACATGTCTTAATTAACATCAGTATTGTGCCTCCATGAAATTTTGGCTAATTCAGCTTCCAGGGCTCCTGACTGCAGGTTCACCTTTACCATTGAGACAGACTCCATGCAAATGAATTGTACAGGTTTTCTGAAATCAGTTGGAATTCAGTGCTAAATCCTCCAAGAGACCCTGTTCTTCATCAAGATTTCCGACATGCTGCAGCAACTGTCCTCCTGTAGCACAGCCAAGGACCCAAAGGCACACAGTAGCTGCCTTTTCCCAGAACACCTGTGAATGAGCCACAGCTCTTCCAACCAAACCAGCCACTGGTCTGCCAGACCAATGCTTCCATCACTGAGTACTGACAAGGTATACCCAGTTAATTGGTGTTAAACCACACAGTTACGGTAGTTTAGTGTAGCTGACTATTGTTATATTCTGATACCTGAATTTGCTTTTATTCTTTCCTTTGTTTGCCCCTTTGACTCATATGACCACTGAAGTTTTAATAATCGTGCTCTGATGCACAGGGTTTGGTGCTTGCAGCCACCATGCATTGGGTCATTTGGGTAGGGGAAAAGTAGCCTCTTCTATAATGTATCTCAAGAAATATTTTTAAGAAGCACACATTTTTAATGCATATAAAGAAAGTTATATTTGTGTTCATGTTTGAGAGTTAAATAGATGGTTGAGGAAGATGAGGAAGAATTGTGACCTGAAAAACAAAGGCCCAACTCTTCAGCCTTTTTTCAGCTCTAGTCACCTATTTTCTTGACATTTGCTGATGTAGATGGCCTTGGGTAATTTTTAGGTCTTTACTCTGTTCTCATCATTGCTCAAGTTTATATCAGCTGGCAATAAAGTTTAAAAATTTTTTAAATTGTCATATGCTTCTTGAGGGAGTACTAATTGGAAGGTTGAAAAATTTAAAAGTTCTGTAGCAGAAAGAGAGTTATCTGAAAAGTTTGATAGCAGAAGAAAAATTTCTTACACGATTTTCTCTATATGGTAATGATTGAATATGGTGCTAAACTGACAATACACACAGAGTTTTTTGTGGACCCAAATATACAGCAAAAAATACTGTTCTCAAATTTGGTCCGAATCAGCACCTTTCATAAATGGCCCTCCCATGCACTTCTCTTTTACACTGCTCTTTTTTATAATTCCTTGTTTTGGTCTTCGCTTGACTATATCTGTTATTTTTGTTCAGTAATAAGATAAACATTTTATGACACTCCAAGTTCTATACTTTACTGTACTCTTGTACTCCATCTGACAAGGCCAGGAGATTAATTAACAGACTCCTACTTGTTTGTCACTTTTCTTTTGTCTGATGATACTTTGAGAATCTTCTCTGCATGCAATCAAATTTCTGAAATACTCATTAAAGCAGAGCTCTGCCTCCATCCAAAGAGATATTTCAGTGAAACTCCTCAGTGAGATTAGATATAGTACTTACTAAGGTTTTAGGATAGAAATTAACATTTCTTTTCTGATTCTAATTTTGTAGAGCCACGTATTTATTTGGAATACCAACAAAATGAATTGTGTATTCCTTTCATTTGATCTTTTTGCAAGAAGCAGTTGAATTTTGTGCATTATACTTCACCCACGCACATTGGATGCCACCCATTTGTGATTTTTTTTCCTCCCAAATGTAGTAGGAACTGCTGCATCTCAACAATTTCTATGTGCTCTGTATCTCAGAAGATTGGTGATTCTCTATAGCACCATGAAGTTATTGCTGGCAAATGATGGCAATTTAATTTGTAACCTATAAACACATATATTGCACAGTGTAAGTGCCTTGGCTCTTATGTCTTTTTAAAATTTGCTGCTCTGAGCAACAAACATATTAACAGTGTTGTTGCTTCACTTATATTTCTATTTCTGCCATCTATTAATAATCATGTCCATTCAGACAGACTTATCCATGATTTCAGTAATATAAAATAAAATGGTCATAAAATACAATAAAAATGGGTGAAAATAAAGGTTGTGGTTTCAATGGTTCACTCTAAGAAATAATAAGAAAACTTATTGATGGTTGATGGGATTAGCTAAGGAAGATAGAAATTGAAGTGTCAATCAATTGTGAGATGTTAATAGACATTAGGCACCTAAATTCCTTGAATATTCCTAATTTAGTCTGGAAAGTTCAGTGGTAACATTTAAAATCAGTTCACTAAGAAATTGTAAATATTACATTATAAAAAAATATACATTATAAAAAAAAAAGTAAATATTACATTATAAAACAAATTTATATTTGCTGATATAATTTACATTTATGTTATAGAATCACTCTTCTACTTGTTACAGTCTATCTATTAAATCTTTGATTAAAAAAATCAATATTCAAAATATGTTGATGGAGAATTCTACCAGCTTCTTATGGTTATTGACCAGCATAATAGACGTTTGCAGTCTCCGAAATGAAAATGGAGTATATCATCAATGTAACACCAGATTGCACAAAGGATATATAAACACCAAAGCACCCAGTGAATCTGAAAAAAGCAATTTTGTTTATAGTCCTATCATTCAAAGGTTAAAACATTGAAATTATGTATGGCACACAAGTTCTTTGCAAAGTGGAGGATGTTTTCTGTTCAGATCATACTCGTTTCTTTGCTTAACTTCCTAAAGATTTTCACTTTATAATACAGTTTCATATTTGACTTCTTCAGACTTGACAACTTCTGTCAAAAATCAGAAGAGCCACTGACTTTATCAACAAGAGATTTTGAAGGCACTTGCATAACTAGAAGACAGCCTCAACAAAACTAGACTAGTGAAGAACAGTGGTAGGGAACTTGTATATGTTTAAGATTCCTGAATCTTGGTCCTGTGGATTGACCAAGTCATATTGAGACCCTGACATCCATTATTTGGTCCTCTGCATTATTTTTGAATACCTCATGTCATGCATGCTACCATGAGGTTAGTCAACTGCCTATTGTCGTTTACTCTGCAGCTTCCTTGATGGAGTTTCTGCAGACTATGATGATTTGCAGCTTCACTGTGATGTTTATGGGCTCAATAAAGAAAAGGTTCTAAAAAGATTATGGGCACTGAAAAAGGAAATACAACCTTTTCTCCAGGAGCACAGAGCAGAACAGACTAAACATGTTTGGAATTTCTTGCCTGCCACAAAGAGATGATGATTCCCCATAGACATTCTTACTTATTTTATACCCTCAACAAAAGTCTTTAGGGCTTGAATAAAAATTTCAGATATATAACAAGCCATCTTCTCTTTACACGAGAAGTTTGATGCTTTATGGCACGATCTTGGAAGACAGGGAATGTCTTACTTTCAAACTTTAAAGAGCAGCAAGACATAGAAGTTGCTGATATTTAGGCCTAGCTTTCACTGGAGATATCAGTGAGCTAATGCAGATTTCAGATGTTCCTTTACTCTGCACATGAGCTCTGCATGATACTGGCCTGGTGTTAGCTGCAACTGGAAAGACAGATCGGGGAGGGCTTAAAAACTTATCCTGCTACAGATGCAGTTGCTTTCAGGTGACTTGGAATTTAAATTGCAGTTGCTTGTAGCAGTCTGACTATGTAAGCGCCTTACTTTCAAGTCTTTATATATTTTACTGAAAAATAACCCGACTTTATATAGCTTCTTTTGATTTAACTAGTCAAAGCAGTTATGGGAAACTACAATAGCTAGATTTACCTCCTGCACATCCACAGCTGTGTTAGTCTCTTCCTTTGTGCTGCATTTATAATATGTAGTGATATGGAAAAAGGAAATCTCAGTTTCAACCTACCATTTCACAATGATTGGGAAAAGGGAAAAATGCCTTTAATTTTGAACTGAGTTGTTGTAGTATATTTTTGAGATAAGTGAACATCAAATGTGTTTCTGCAGAATCTCTTTTCTGTATGTGGTCATATTTAAATGGATCAGGTTATTCATAAGATTTTTGGAAATGTTACAATGAGTTTCCTAAGCTGTGATGTGATTTGAATTGCTGGCACAGGCACATTCCTGAAGGGTGTATGGTCATTTTCACAAGAAGTCATGAGTATATTAAAGGTTTTAAGTGCAAGGCTTTCAGTTATCTCTATCTTTTTGATTCAGAGGTAGCGGGGGCAGCTAGAGGAAAGGCAATGGAATCAAAATATCCCTCGCCCCAAAAACTCCTACCTGCTGTGTCTGTCAGCACAGTATAAATACACACAGTTAGAGAAAGATCTCAGGAATCTGTGTGAACAGAAGTGTCTTAAATCAACCTCTGCAGTCTGAAGAGCTGTTGTGCTTTCCATTCTCACTTAGATCCAAAGATAACGGCCCAAGACATTCCTGTATTTGCAATCCTTCAGCTTCCAGGGGCTGCTCTCTCAATCCATGAGTCAAAAAGCAGCTGCACCCACAAAATTTCTGACAGCACTAGAAGCAGCAGCTGCCTGGGACTGTCACCTCTGTTATAAACTAGTTCTTAGCACTTACTTTAAGACTCATTATTTTCTTTTGCAGTTGCAAAGTGACAAGAGTTTTATATACCAGAGTTAGCAGAAACAGATGTTATTGATGTACTATGGGTGAGACACTTTCAGCCACAGGTTTTTAATCCATTTAACCAAAACTATATTAAAACTGTACTGATGCTTCTCACTTGTTTTTTCCTCAGACTCCAGATTTTGGCAAGTTCTTCCAATCTTTCTTTGGAAATGATGCTTTTAAATTTTTATTTCTTAATACTTATGTTAGTTCATTGTCATATTGCTTCTAGTGTCATGTTCTCACCCAGTTAGATGAACTCTATGCTCATAGGTGAGTTAAACTTATGAAACCATTAAGGTATTTTCTATAAACCTTCCTTACAGTATTATCATCAATCTGCAGCCTCAATTCCCTTTTTTCATTGCATTTTTATCATTATTTTTTAAAAAAGTCTTTACATGTATTTCCAGATCAGGAGACTGCATTGTCATGTGGTGTCGATGTACATGACACTTACCAAAGAAGATGTCCTTTAGCCAAATGCTACATCATACCATTTTTATGTATCATGGCACAGTGATACAATGCCATAGGAGCCAGGAAAATGTCAGACTTGTCATGCTGTTTCTGGTTTATGCAGTTCTAATGTTTGTTTAAACCGTAAGGTTTAATCTCGTGTCAGCGACTGCAGAAGGATGCACTTAATTGGCATCCTAGCAAGACAACGTGCACATTTTAAGCAGGATGATTGCTGGGGAGCACATTCCCAGCAGTACATATCAATTACTCTGGATAAGAGGCACATCTACTTGGTTGAACTGACGTGTGTGTTGCTGTCTGGGGCATCGCTTCTCCAGGGCTGTTCACAGGCTGGTTTGCACATGCCTGCTGGTGAGAGAAAGGTAGCAACAGGGGAACTCCGGGTGCGCGTGCTGCCAGACGTGCTCTTTGGGAGCATTTCTACGTGCCAACGAGCATTTGGTGGCAGATTTCTGTAGGAGGAGTTCCTATGGAAACAAAAACGGATATTTGGTCTCTCCAGCTTGCTCATTCAGTTTGCATTAAGTTCAAGTGGTTTAAACTTAAACTCTTAATAATGCAAGCCCCTATCTCTAAATCTACTCATAGTAGATTATGGGCGTGAAAAAATATACTTGTAAATTCCTATTATCTTTGTTATTTTGCAAGGTACAACCACTTGTTTCCTTGGTGCTTCATTCTGAGAATTAATTCAGTCCTATTCATTAATTGTTGCTTTTAAATATTCTGATAATTAACTTTGAAGAAAAAAAAAATGTATCCAGGATTATAGCCACCTATTCATTTTAGCAATGACTGGATGGAAAAATTAATTTTTCTACCATCACATAATAAGTATTAAGTATGACTTTTCCTTCTTAACCTGAGGTATTCAGAATGCAGAGTCCAAATCCAAAAAAATAAATAACCACTTATAAATTAAATATAGTGAGGGTCAGAAATAAGATCTTTTGTTTGATTGTTTATTTAGGAGGTTAAGAAAAAGATTAGAATACCTGGTAAGTAACAATAATTCAGAAAGGTCGAGATAATAAGTTTTTTGCCCCATATTGTATATGTATGGTGTCTAATTACATAGTTATCTTTGATATATCATTTATTAATATTAATAAAGAAATTATTTGAAGTAATGTGTGTCACATTGTGATAACCTAATCCTTTGCTCCACAGATGTTTCTGTTAAATGTCTGCAGATCAGGTCACATCACATGATATTAATATGATCTACAGGAAGTGCTTTTCAAAGCAAGGATAAAAAGTGTTAGAAAAATAATTGTTGCTTACTTTTTCCTTTCATTTTCTTAAGCTTAACACATTGAAGTGTGTCAGGTTTAAGATTTTTTTTCCCAGGAAGATTGAATGTGAATCTAGCATGCAGATGGCATGTAATTGCATTTCCTGCATTGTTACTATATGGGTTTCATTACTTTTTCACAGCAATGCACTGAGATTTAATCACCCAAGGCTAGCATTTGCTGGTAAGATGTGTGTATCTAGCGGTCTTTCTCAATGGTCAGGGAGCTTACCCCTTGCCTTACACACTTCTTCCATTATTGCTGCACCATATGTTCTTTACAAATCCAAACAGAAGAATCATAAGCACTAAATTTACCTGGGACTAAGCTGAAGCATTCCAGACAGTTACAAAAAACCACAGTAGTACTTCTCTTGCCATCTCACCTCAGGCAATTTCTTTTGCCTCCCTGTTTTGCCCAAGACAAGTAGTTATCAAAATGAACTTCTAGAGTGCAAATTAGGGTTATCCCTTTTTTGGGAACATACTTGCTCATTCTGACTGCTTGTGAAACGAGCTATGAAATTTGCTTCATCTCCCCTGATGTTTACACAGGCGAAAAAGATTTTCCCACACTTGTGTGTATCTATGATTTAACTACAAATGACATTGTACTTCTCCAACATTAACCCCTTAATCTAGTACATTTCTACAAATAACCACCTGTAGTCAATTCTTTATTCATAAGCCTTATCTGTTGTTACAGTATATAATCTGTGAGAATGCCCTAATTTTTATCATTCTCTAAGCCTGTCATCATGGCTGAGACAAGGCTTATCCCTCTGAGCAGATGAGATTAGTCGATCATGTTGAAATCAGAAGAGGGATTATAATGCTTGTAATACACTGAGTCAAATTAAATGCATTTTGTTTGTACATCAGAAGATCTTGTTGCTAAGGCTTTGGTGTCTTCTGCTGACTGTATAAATTGCCAATAAAACGTATGAAGGATGGGTATGGGACTGAAAAGTCAAGCAAAAAGCAAAAACAAATAAAAAATATTTGGTTTATTTAGCCTGGTAAATTAAAGGCTTAACTGTTCTGATGTCACCACCAACAACAAGGTTTTCACCAAAGACACTCGGTGATCTACTTTGCAAGTTATTAACTTTAATTTATCTTTGACCAACTCTGAGGACATCTTTTCTTCTGAGCAACTTCTTGCCTCTTTGTATTTATCCTTTAGTTCTTTTTCAGGCAGGTTACCTTTGCTCTGACTGTTTCTTCTGTATGCAGCATAAACACACGGTGGTTTTGGGCTGTGATGCATAAGAAAGGAGATACATATACATCAGAATAAATATATCATCTATATATCAGTAATAAAGCCATAAAATTATGAATCAGCAGGTCAAGTAATTCCTTCTGCTACCCCACCTGGTGCTTCTGTCATACCAGGGTGGTACAACAACTACAGCTATTCTTAGAGAATAGAATTTATATGGAAGCACGCTTCCTAGTAATAGCCACTGTTTTTAATTTCGATTCCTCTGTATGAACATTCAAAAGCTGGGATACTTATCTCAGCCTTCTCTGGATTTTCTGAAACACATGATTCAAAAAATTGAGATGAAAACATCAAGCAAACAAGATTACTTATTATTATTTCAAGCACTTCTTGTTCCAAGTCCCATTCACAAATTTGAAAGGGAAAAGTATTATCAAAAACCATGAGGAAAAGCGAATGTGGTAGGAGCATGTCTTCCCTTTTTAGCCTTGGGGTATAAGAATGGTCTATTATTTGGCTTCTAGATAGAGACAAGATCTAATTCAGTTGAAATATACCCAATTGCATCAAATGTCACAAGGAAATCATAGTTATGCTTGTAATAACTAATGATAATAAAACTAAGCTTTTGACATCAACGGAAGGAAGCAATGCCTAAATTAAAGAAGTTGAGGTTTCTCCCAAGTTTAGAAATCCTTGTTTTGGTAGGTTCTGGAGGAATGCAATCCCCTGCATGCCTGCTGTAAACAAAAGCTCTTAATTATCTGAATCTCTTGGAGCCTATAATACAATCCTTGTGGAGCTGTATTAAATATGTGAGAGCTATGAGATTTCTACATAAAGTAGCTTATAGACAGCTTGGACCACACAGGTTTGCTTTCATCTCCAAGCTATTTTCCATATGTGAGTTAGGCTGAGCTCTTGCCCTTCCACCAGCGTAACCCTCTTGTTGGTGACCACGTTAATCCTTTCAGAGTGCTTGCATGTTTTAATATTTATTTGTGATAACTCAAAATTAGTAACAATACTTGAGCTTGATCAGAGATTTTCCTTCCAGAAACTGTCCTCTAAGGCCTTTGAAAAATAATGTGCCTTATATATCCCAAGCAGAAGTAGGGAACCTCCTAAGAGTGTGACTGAGTAACAGTTTGCCTAAATGAAAATATGGACTTTAACACTAGGCTGTCTTTCATCTTATAAGGGTTTTGGCTATATATCATTCTACTCAGAATCCCTGAGCAACACTATTGCACTGTATCATACCACTTCAGGACGAGTCTTCTTACAAGACCTGGTTTTGCCACAGTCTATGAGAAGTACTATGCAACACCTCAGGATTAAGTTGACATGAAATTTAGGGTTTCATTAGAATTTCTGAGAACTAGGAGAGAAGAATAATATGCAGTAAAATTGTGAATGAATTGTAATTTTTCCAAAATTTCTGGTAATATAATAATACCGGTGTTTCTTTAGATATTTTTCAAGATACCACAAATATATATTCTTCAATAAACCCTGAAAGAATGAAGTAAGCATTTAACTTCACACATAGTGAATAAACTTGTAGACTTTTAGACAGATTTCCTTTGTTTCAGCCTGAGAGATTAGCCAGATATTGCAGATTATTTTATTTTTTCATCTGGAGGCAGAATTGCTGATGTTTCAGGTATCTGTTTTGCTGCAGTGGTGCTCCTCTACTTAGAACAGGCACGACAGGAATCACACAGAAGGAGTGAGTTCATAGCGCTGAGACTAACCTCTGCTAGCACTCCTCTTCCTCAGGCCTAACCCTTGTCTTGCTCAGTCCTTCACAGCTTTTTTGCTGCTTCCAGTTTCTTGTTCGCTGCTGCTACTCTGTCCATACCTCTTAGTTAACTTTGCTTTAGCCTTCTGGTTTTTGGCATATTTGTTTCTCCTCTCCTTAACCCCTCTCCCCCCCCTCCCCCACCTCTTCCCCTTCGCAGACATCACTAGGCATTAAATCTTAGGGCTTAAAAAACCAAAATGAAATATGCATTTTTAACTTGTCATATTAAGTGGGGTTTTGCTTTATATTAAAATTGCTTACTGCATTAAGTGGAGACAAAGACAGAAAGATGAGATTCAAGGCTTTGATAATTGAAAATGGTAAGACTGCTAAATTCTTGGTGACTGGAAAAATATGATGTGTATTTCCTTACCCATTTCCCACCCCACCAAATATATGCACTTCCTATCATTCACACTGTTTTTCACTGCCATCCATATATGTGTGCTGTGCTCTTTCAAAGACCATAAAAAAGATTTCTATCATTAATGTGCAGAGGGTTTACCAGCTTTGGCTGTTTATTCTGTCTTTTGGAATTTTATGCAATAAAAGGGTTGCTATAAATTGCACAATATAGGTCAATATTAAAAGATAGGTGAAAATAAATTTATATTAGTCCAGGCATTTATATGAATGTAAAGTGACCTCTTTGGTTTCATTAGTTCACATACAGAAATGCCAAGGGTATAAATCCTTACATTTCAACACAAGCATTGTTCATTACTAGTGGTCAAGATGATTATTTCCTCCATAATGTTTAAGTATGCAGTTAAGTACAGCTAAGTTTGTCATAGAAAAATATATTTCAGTCATATATAAGACACCAGACACTGGACTTCACCTCTATATTTGTAGGTGTGTGTATCTATATTTGTTTTCAAGTGCTAATTTCTGTCATTTGATAATTTTGAGAGCCTTCCCAATTCACTTCCCCAATACATAATTCAAACATGCCTGTCAAATATTTGGAAGAGTCATGAAACTCTACTGCAGAATGCCAGAATCTGGCTAGAACATAGATTACTAAATAGTTTGGTTACTGACATGAAGAGGAGGACACCACACTAAAAGCAAAGTACCAGGTGAGCCTGGATGGAAGGTCACAGATGGATGAAAAGCACAGAGACAATGAGGATGTGACATTTCTCCTAGACATTTCTCCATTTTCTGTAGTACTTGGCTGTGAATATAATGTGTTTTTTAGTCTTGGGGAGGGAGTGATGTACAAGTGTCTAGTGGAGTGACCAATGGTGAAAGCAGACAAAATCAAATGACAATACAATTTAATACGAAAAAAACTAAATCATAAACGGAAATATTTCTGTCAGTAAATAGCCTTTAGCAAACCTGCTGGCTGTAGCTAATCAAATATGGCCACTAAAGGGATGTCTGCAAAGGTTTTATGTAAGTCCAAAGAGTAAAAATACTCATCTTCCTCTTCCTCAGCAGTCTATCCATATAGATAGAAAGTCTTATAACTTTCTTAGGGAGGGAGATACAAATAAAAAAAATTAAAGCTGAGTTTAGCATCTTCCAAAAAAACTTTTTTAAGTAGTGCTTCTTCTGAAGGAAATGAAAATGAAAATGAAAATGAAAATGAAAATGAAAATGAAAATGAAAATGAAAATGAATCAGTTTACAAACTGCACTTGGTCCAACACCACTCACCTCAACAGCCACAGCAATGCTAAAGCATCCATCACTGTAATTTCTTTTAACATGCATCCCTTTCAGTCCTGCTGTCAAGCCTCCAGTTTCTTGATGACATTTTCCCTTTGCATTGATGGGCATTTTGAATATGCAGAAACAGCAGTAATAAAGTGTAGTATGGATTTCAAGGAGATTAGTCCAAAGCAGACATCAATAATTTCTCATCTGACAGAGGTGATAATTGAGGTAAGCTGTATAACTTGAAGATTTCAGTTTGGTTAAAATCACCCTATTAGCTGCTTAATAGTGTTATTAGTCAAATAAATTAGGCTAGGATCTTCCAAATAACCTTGGCACTGTGTATATTAAGTATGCTCAGTCTTGTACTACATCCACTCTAACAGTGCATCACAAGGAGAGACGCTTGTCATATTGCATACCATTCTGAATGTGTTTTCTTTTGGGCAACAAAACATTACAGATTTCAAATAACAGAGCATAAATCTGTTTTCAGATAAACAAATGACAACAAATCTGGTGGTAATTTATAGTACAAATGTTAGGGTGTAGCAGTGACTTTTTTTTTTTTCTGGATGTTTTCACTTAGAGCTATAATGACACAGCCTCCACTTAGCTTGCAATCTTGCCAAACTGCTCAATTCATGCTCTCCATATCAATATGTTTCTAATGCACAAAGCACTATATCAGTGTTTTTCAAGTTTAAGAACAGATTTTACACATGGTCACCAACCACTTCAAAGTGTAAACATAAACATGACCCTAGAGGAAGGCAGATGGTCCTAAGCACTGATTCTGTTTGTGCTTAAATCAGTGATAAAAATCTATTATTTTATGATCTCTCACCACCACGTGCTTAGTATCTCACAAGAGATGCATTCAGCACTATTCAGTATCTGACATGGTATCTTAATACTCTAGAGACAATCCAAAACTAAAATGTATATACTTAATAATTAAATTTAGTTTTTTTTTAAAAAAAACCACATTTTGACTGTTTCCCCTTCCCTTAAGAAAGACACTCCACCATAATAATAACTTGTGGAAGTGGTGGGGGACACAGGAAAAGGAAGATTTTAATGCAAAATATAAAAACAAAATAGAAAATCGAACATGCTTGGTGGAAATGAATGCTCATATCTGATATTAAAAAGGACCTCTATGCTAACTATACAAAGAATATGCATTCCTTCTTAAATATAGATAAAAGGATTTCTTTACAGATAAAAGAAGGAAAATTATATTTTACATCTTAGTTTCATATCATGTAGCCCAGTAAAAAAATCCATACAATATAGATTGCTAGACTTCATTTGTATATTTGCATAACCCAGTTACAATGGCAGAATTTTTCTTCCAGCCTTTACTTAACGATGGCTACACAAGCACTTTGAATTTAAAACTCTCTACTGTATGTAAAGTGAGGTACATGCTTTTACCGCTTGTCAAAACAATCCTGAAATCCCATTTTCCTTTAATAAAGTATAGTTTTGTCCTCCAGAGGTATGCTTGAATAAGATGTCATAGTCTGTTTTTGTTCAGGATTGCACCCCGCTGATGTTCTTAGGCAGCAAGAAAATTACCTTATTGAAACATATTGCTGGTAGTGACTATAGTGCCAAATTTTGCATTGGTATTACACACATGACATATTCAGAGACCTTTGAGTAAGACCATGAATATCAAGTGATTGAAAAGATTATACAGGTTTTTTCTTTGGGTATAAAAGGTTGTGGTTCTGGATGAGTGTCTTTCAGATCAATATAATTATGTCATAAAAAGATGTAACAGAATAGTTACTTTGCAGGCATTCACACTTGCCTGATTTCATACTGATTTTATTCTGAGTAGAATTATTTTCCTTGCATCAGTTGCACAGTTGTTATTTTAGAGGACTGGGGGTTGTTTTCAAAATAGTTGCATAATTGCAGTCCCTCTGCTAGATGTGAGCATCCAGATAGGTAATAGACTATTTGTAAGGTTTTCTTTTCTAGAAAAGAGATAGAAAACCTTAAATTACTATGATGGAGGTACATTGCTAAATACTCACACACACACACACAATTTATATATGTGCACCCAAATTCATATGTGCCTGTATGCACAATGGAATGAATATACTCTTTATGAATCACATATAAACATTTTAAGAGTGCATATGTTAGTACTAAAATGAGGTGGTATAGAGGTCTAGTTCACTTTGGGTAAAAATCCCTGAATTTCTGGCTGTAGCAGGTGTTTGGAAGCTGCAAGCAGTGTGATAATATTAAAAATTCATGATATGTGGGTTAAAAGTGTTACTTGAATGTTGTATTTTTCCCTTAGACAAATTTAGTTATGCATGCGCTAGTTTTGTGACCCTACAGACTGATAACTCACTGCCAAAAATCATCAGAGGCAAAATTTGGCTGGCCTGCTTGGCAAAACACTGCCATTCTAGGAAGCAAAGTTATGATCGTAACTCCTGCTGGTCACTGGAGTGGCATCAGAGAGAGAAAGCTATGATTTGAGAAAGGGGAATTAGAAATTTTAGGGGAATTTAGAAAAAGTTGAAAATAAAATTGATAAAGTTGCAGCTATTTGCAGATAAAGGAAAAGGTGCTGTCCAGAGTGGTTCCCATTAACATTTCACGTGCTAGAGAATCGAATAAAGCTATCAAGAATGCCTGTTTTTTCCACTAGCTTCATTTCTTTTTAAAGAGTCAATCTCTTGACAAGCAATCCCTCCTAAGACCACAATGAAACTATTCCACAAAACACTCATCTAAGCCTGAATTTATTAAGAGATGGGTGGCTGCCCATAATCCTACTTTGGGCTGCTCCGAAATTTAGGAAAGGGGTTTGAAACAGAATCCAGAATTTACCAAAGGGCTCATTGTGGCTTTGGGTTAATCACCTGCTAGAACTTGTCTGATATCTAAACCCAAACTGTCATCTCAGATATGTGATCTGGATCAGTCTCTGACAACTACTGGAGATGCTCTGGGTCACTGTTCCCTAACAGCCTTCCAAGAGGACCAGGGCATTCAATACACCCAGGGCATACAAGTATAAAACCTTCATCTGGATAAACAGGATTTTATGAAATGCTTTTCCATGAATGTGTACAAACTTGACTCAATGCCCCAAGAAATTCTTTCCATAGCTTTGTTGCTCTGCACAGGCTGTAGTGCCGGGAGAAAGGACAAGTTAACCTTTGATTTTTTGTGAGAATTATAACACTGCCAATAATCTCTGTGGCATGGCTTTCTAGGCTTGCCCCTCTGAACAGTTGCATTTACTCACATTACATTACTATAGTATTTCAAAGCACTAAATCATACTGAATTTACACAAAAAGGAAAGGCCTCACTTACTTACTCATGGCATAACAGGGATGTCCTCAAGAGACTTAGCAGACACAAAAGGTTAAGATTCAGATTTAGGGTGGGCTAGAAAGACTAACTCTAGCTTAACATGGCTTCTTACAAAGGTATGTAATTTTAGAGCTACAACTTTCCATTTAGTGAAATCCATTTTCATGCTTTGCAGTATTTTACTTTAAAAGGACATAGTTGCATTAAATTGCAATTTCTTTGTTGATCATCACTCTTTTATTTAGACTACGTACTTACATCAAGCATCCTGTAGCTATCTTCTATGTCTCCCTTGTATCTGAATTCTGAAGAGGAAAACTGTATACAGTGTGGGCAGTAAACACAGTGAATTTGTACAGTGGCAGTGTGGTGATCCTTTGGGAATCACAGAGATGTGGTGGGTTGGCTCCCATGACAGGAGTGTTGCAATGGGGGGCATACAGGCTCCTGAGGAAGGACAGGATTCAGGATGGGAAGATGGGAAGGCCAGGATGTGGGTCAGCCTTCAAGCAATGTGGTCTAGTGGAAAGTCTCCATGCTCATGTCAGGGTGGGAATTAGACAAGCTTTAAGGTCCCTTCCAACCCAAACTATTTTACGAGGGAAAGGAATCTTCCTTCAGGTGAGAGAGCTTCTGGAGTGTATGGAGCTCTGTCTGGGAATGGAAGACAACAGAGAGTTTATGGGTCATGACTAAAGACTTTTTGAAGACTTCTCCATGCCCATTATTGGAGTGAGTCTGCAGGTCAGATGCATCAAGACCTGACCTTACTTGGTCCTGCTGTCTACGAGCTTTCTCATTTAGAATCCTGCAGACAGGCATATTGCTTATTTCTTTATCCTGTTTTGGATTAACACAACCAGACATGACAAGGGTGAGGGCTTTTGGGGACTAATCTCGCTTCCTTAGAAAGGCCTCTGATGGGGTCAGGAAGGAGTGGGATGAGTGTTTCAGAAGCAGAGATCTTCTTTTTTATCTCATATATTTTACCCCCTTTCTCCATCTCTTCTGACTGGAAGAAAGGACTGGGTCTGACTTAAGAGTATAAGGCTAGTGCAGACCACTACATCCAATGGCCCAACCTTCAGCATAGTATGGGCCACAATATCCACACCCCCCCACACATAGGAAATCTCTGTGTCAAACCAAGAACTCAAAGTTTTTTTATAGAACTGGCTTTTACTTTTATGGTATTGTTTACCTTAGAACTACTGTTATAAAGCCAGTCTGATAATTAGGCTTAATCATCTAGGCCACTGATTTAAGCAGGCCTTTGGCTACATGTAGAAAACCTACAAGTTCCCAGATTGGCTCACTCCTTACTCTCCATTTTAGTCGGTTTGATATCCTGCCTTCATTATAACTGATAACTGTCATCACCCATAAACTGTCATGGTAGATATTTGCTTTTGATTATTCAGTGGATGATATGGGGCAAACCCCAGCATCTGCACCAGCTGGACTGAGGAAATCATTCTGATGACTTTAACTGGTGATAGCCCAAATGCCCTGCAGGTTCTACAAAGCAGCCTGTATTTGCTTCATGTCTCCTTCACATTGGGCAAGCCCTTTGTTTTCATATCATCGTCGTTTCTTTCCCTGACTGTGATTCCACCAAGCTGCACAGACAGGCAGGTCTTTGCCATGCAATATTTGTAGTCAGCAAAAATTAATAATATAATTATGTTTCCTGCCACTGTACTTTCTGAACTGCTCCACATGTTCCCTACTTTACAAAGCATGACCTACCAAGCTTCCTGGTTCTGTAGGTGTGGAAATGGTTCCTTTAAATGTCCTCCCCTTATGAAAGTGGATCACTTCACTGTATTTATTTCCTTTGTAAATATGTACCTTACTCTGTCATATTAACTGTTGTTCACTTATTATTCCTTTATATTAATTTCATATAAATTTTGGTTCTTCCTCACTTACTCTGCAGCAAGGAGATCAATGCAGTACATGACAATTTTATTACATCAGTGTATTCATTTCCTTTATAAAAGTAAATCACTCTAGTAGATTCACTGCCCCACACGGTTGTACCTATAGATCACTGCATTAACTCCCCACATAAATAAAGACTGTCATTTTGGCCACTTACACTACATGTAAATGTGAACATATTCTCCTTTACAGAATATATGTATACGTTATTTTATTCATAACCAGCTTGTTCAGGGGCTAATACAGCAGTGGCATGTGCTTATTTCTTCATAGCAATTCAGGGATTCTCTAGAGAGCTGTAGCTAGTTCCCACAGGACTTTGGACAAGATATACATACACACTCTACAGCTCCACTCTATCCTTCCCTGCTTTTGCTGCCTCCTTCCTCAGTTGTTTTCTTTTTTGTTTTTTTTCGCCTTAGCTTCCCCTTGGTGGTTGCCTTTTTGTGTTTGCTTGTTTGGCTTTGCTCATCTCACAGTTTTGCTGTGAATTTAAATGAGGGCTGAGATTAATAGGCAAAATTGGAATCTGGACCAGGAAAACACCTTTCCTGCAAGCTCTGAGCTGGCCCCTCATTTTCAATTTCCTGTCCCATTTGAGCAGGCTCAGTGAGAGCACTCACTGAGGAGTCAGCTGTACACGCTGCGCCATGCTTCACTCCTGGTGAATCGCACCCCTCCCTCTGCTGCTGCTCCATGTCAGTGGATGTAGATACAAAAATGCTGCTAGCAAGGATTTTCTTGCTATTTTCTAAGCCCGTGAGAGACTTTTCTCTCGCACAGAAGAGGTAGCAGAGTATGCAAACAACCAAGCCACCTGCAACCTTGAAAAGTCTTGTTTATGGTATAGTAGAAAAATATTTTGACAATGGATGTTTTAGGATTTTAGCCAATCACCCCCAAGGGGTGGCTGATCCTTTGTCCAATTAGACTATGAAGAAAAAAGTCTATAAAAGAGTTTGTAAAATAATTAAATGAATAAATCTTGCTGCACAATTCCCGCCTGCTGGATCTTCTCTCCTCCTCCTCCCTACAGCTGCGGGACACGGTGATATACCCTAGGGCCCAGGCCTGCAGTAATAAGTGGATATGTCCGGTCCTCCACAGCACACAGCAAAAAGGGGAGCAGATGAAAGCATGTAACTCTCCTTGGATCTTCTCTGTTCTTTTTACACCTCTGCATGCTTCTCCAAAACTTTCTTAAGCTCAGTAGAAGTATGCTCCTAAATAGAGAT
Source organism: Aphelocoma coerulescens (assembly GCF_041296385.1). NCBI lineage: Eukaryota > Metazoa > Chordata > Aves > Passeriformes > Corvidae > Aphelocoma > Aphelocoma coerulescens. The sequence goes on along the minus strand of NC_091015.1, from coordinate 70,911,651 downwards.
TTCTGCTATGTAGACATGGATCTGAGTTAATACAAATTGATTAAATGCATTTGATATCCTATTCCAAAATCATAGTGCATCCTACTGTATGTGCTTGACCTAAGGAGAGTTGCAAGCTATCAGCTGATCCCAAGTCAGAATAAGGTGTTATAAACCCTCAATTAATTCTGTGAGGAAAAAGAGGGGAATTTAATAATTTCAACAAGCTCTAACAGCACAAAAGGAAAAACAGCTATGTAAGGGTTAAAAGTAAGCAACCAAAGAAAAGCATCAAAGTCGAGCAACCAAACAAAACTCGCAGTCCTTACATGTCTCTCAAGGGCTGCACACAGTCTGCCCAGGATTTTCTTTTATCCCGAGTTTACTACATGCTCCCTTGTGTCTCCTTCCTGCTCCATGAAAGGTCATATGGCAGCATGATGCCATCTCTGCAGTCTCCCTCTTCTCCAAGTTTAGGTCCAATGATTTCAGTGTTTTTCAGATGCAAATTGTTCTAAATTTTCTGAGATCTGAAGAGAAGTAGCACTTGCATTTCTTCATATTTTGGAAACTGTCATGGAAAGGTCTGGACTGCTGCAAATTCTTCCAGTGTATCCAGCACAAACACTGAACTACATGAACTACAACATGAAAATTACAGTCACTCATACTGTAAAATTGCTTATAGCTTTGTTTGCACTGCTGTGTTTCGATAGTGTGATTCTGAAAATCCTGAAATCCTGAAAATCTTTTTGTTCGCTTGCTTTTAGCCCTTGGCAATCCCTCACAGGCTGAGGTACCAGGTAGAGGATTAGCATTTATATTCTCTTTCAGACATGTACATTAGGATCAAGGAAGGGGAACACAATCACAGTAAGACATTCTTCATATCGGTTAAACTTTATAAAGCTTTGCAACAGTATTAATATAATGTAATAAATTAAAACTAGGAAGCGGTTTTTTGTGATCTCTTTATTTTAAAGGCCATATGCATATGGAATCAACAGGCAATCTATGGAAAGCCAGAAACACTCCCATTCTTTTAGCCTTCTGACAAGGTGATGGGCACAAAAGAGGCTCATAAACAGCACTTGAAACCTGCTGTCTGTTCTGTTTCTATAATTGTTACACACTGATTATTTTTTAAGTAGCTGCTTATGTTGGTGGGTAAGGTCTGTCTTCCCCATTCATGCCATGACAAAACAAGCAAACAAATAAAACTCACCACGAAAGGTGGCCAGGACCCCCGGGGGGGTTTTTTGTGGTTTTTTTTTTTAGCCAAGAGATCTACCTTGTGCTGTATTCTCCAAGTAACATTGTGCCTAATTCATATGGACAACCAAGTTATGTTGTCAGTGCAGTAATAGGTAAAACAGCTGGGCTGTCCCTGCAAACGACTTGAGAAGAGCACTCGAGTGAAAGGTGTGCAGGAGCACCATGCAGGAATCAGAGCCCCCAAAAGCCACAGCACCCCCAACCTGGAGTCCATGCGCATTGTGAAAGGGAGCACAGCGAGAAAGGCAGAAAATGAAAAAGGAAAGTCCCTGTGGCTTTGTCTGGAGAGGGAGTTAAAAAAGCAAACAGAAACCAACAACCTACAAAAGACAAACATTCTACTAAAAAACTACAAGGCAAGTTCAAGCATTGGGGCCCTCACAGTAGGAAACTGGTCACATGGGTAACATCATGAAATTTTACTGCAAAATATCTTTTTTTTTTTCTTATTTGAAAAGACAAATTATTAGCATTTTTAAACAATTTCAATATGTTTAATGGCTGAAAGTTAAGCTCAAACTGTTCCGCTTACTGAATAAAGTGCTAGGTCTGTAAACAGGAATCTTAAGTTACCCCAAGAGTACACTCATTTTAAATTTTACTTGAAAGCGGGATGTACGTTTATTACAATTTCAAACAAAATGCTAATGCCATTAAACAAATGAGGTTTAGGCAAATTAACTGCATTTTAATATTCTGAAAGCCTATGATATAGGACATTGTGTTACGAAACATTGGCTAGAAGTATCAGTTGCAAGTGGGATTTTCATTGCTGTGAATCTCAGGAGAATATTTGTAATTAGTATCATTTGCCTAATACTTCAGGTTAATTAGAATATTTAATTGAATAGCTGTAATCTTCAGAGATGACTATATTATGATCAAATTAGTACCATCACAGCACACGCTGATCACTGCTGCAGCCTGCCTCACTTCTGCTAGCTATTCAGCCCTCTGGAGCGTTCAGCAACATAAGAAAAAATCTGTTTCTTACACTTTTGAATTTTAATGATCCATTTGAACTCTGCCATCAACATTTAATTATTCTAGGAAAAAAAAAGTCCCAACCATGGCTCCCATATGGCATGTTGGCAAATACACTTGCCCACATTGGAGTCTGCACCTCTCCAGCAGCTCAGTGAAGAGATTTAGCTTTTTTTTTTGAAAGCAAGAAGGCCTTTTTTAATAGTGTTTGCAAATACAGACCATATGAAGCTTCACAGAAAAGGTTACTAGGATACTATTGAAACACTATTAGGAACAGATGAATTGATTTTTAGAATGTTACAATGGATTTAATCCTGTAATGTCTACTACTGGACTTTTGTATTGTGTCCAAAAGGTTTGAAGGAGTCAGGTGCCTCTGTAACTAAACCTTGTTAGCTAGAAATGCAATTAATTTTGGGGGAAGAAGGGAAAAGGAGGAGCGGTAGAATGGATGAAGTGTGCATATTAAAGTCTTTGCAGCCAAATCACAGATGCCAAGTTCCTGACCTAACCAGTTGCTGTTGTTTAATTTTCTATAAATACATATATTTAGCAGCTGCAGATATCCTTGGGGTTAAACATTCACTGCTGTGGAAGCACTAGGGTCAAAATCCTGTTACGCTAAACTAGCTGGATCTCCCCACCCAATTCTTCTCTTGTCGCATAAGAGTATCACAAAAAAAATGTCAAGAGAGTAAGCTGGGCATGCTACAAAGGATGCTGTTTACATAGAGGGGTCCCAGGGCTCAGAAAAGCTTTCCTTTTTCTCCCCTCCTTCACCAAGCTGCTTCAGGATATGCAGCGTAAGAGGTCAGTTTGGTACAATTCTGTACAACAGCAATGTAAAACTGATAATGGCTTTAAAATTCAGAATGCCCTTTTGAAACTGATGCTATGATAACAATTTCTCCACGAATTAATTGTTATTATCTCAGGGGGCAGGGGCAGTGAGGGAGAGATCAGTTTTAAGGCAAATGCTCTTACCTGCTGCCTGAAAATGAAGAGGAGAAATATTTCCATTTGACAGAAACAGATAGCTGCACTGTACTTCTTCAGTGAGCATGAACGGTGTGGTACGCAAAGCTGAGACTTAGGGCTCAAATCTCAAGTGTTGCTGTCCTACAGAAGACAGTAAACCAACAAAATCTTCACCGTTCTTTGTGGCACCATCTCACTTGTTGACGCATGACTGTGTAAAATCTCACAAACGTATCGGGAAACTAAGAGGTACACAAGGGACTGTAAATAAATCCTGCACAGAAAGTTTACAGCTTTCAGTAGGTAAGTAAAGAAAGTTAGCAAAATCACTTCTATTGAAAATAAAGTAGAAACAATTTTCAAGAAGGCTTTTTGAAAATGCTCTCCATTCTGGTAAGGAGCACATCTTTGGCCTAAAAATTTTAAAGGTTTTGGTTTACTACATTGTAAGCACTATATTTTATTTGTGCAGCTATAACTATTTTGCACTTACAAATACTCACCTATAAATATTATGTACTTAAAAATAGTCATTTATAACTTGAAAAATCTAAGAAATGTAAAAATGTTCAGCTTCATTATGAAAATTATTTACATTTATCTCATACCCACTTGGAAAATTTGCCTGGTTTCAAGTTTGCTATGAGATATAAAAATCTTTGAATCATGATAAGTTTAGCATTACATTAAAAATGTGTCCCTCACCTTTGGTGTCAAATAGATGTTTCATCCATACTCACTAAAATCAATTGCATCTAAAAAGGCAGTCCTGTCAAATCACTGACATTAGAATTAAAAGGATAAAAGCTATAAAACCCATATTTAAAAAATTAATGGTAATATTTTTCTCAAGTCTCATTTTTATCTTTAAAAATTAAACAGGAAAATATTTTTAATTTTCAGAAAAGAAAAACCTTTCTTTCTGGGCTAAATTTGGCTTCTAATATATAATAACAAAAATATTTGTGAGTCTTAGGCAATAATATAGCCCTTCTCAAAATTAAAATACATTAAAACAGGGCAAATAAAGAAGTTGAAAGCCTAGGAAGGATGTTCTCTTATCTAAGCTTTTATTTTCATCCACCTCCTGAATGATGATTTAATACCCGTTCTTAATATGCAGTTTAAAAAGCACCTTGAGAATTCACTTTAATGGCTAGTGTACTGCATAATTGTGGGCTTCCTTGTAAGAAAGCTTGCAAAACTGCTGATTACAGAAAGATATGAAGAGTGCTGAAAGTACTCAGACCTATATATTGTGCTGCCATGAAAATTGGTCATAGAAACCTCCTCACAAAACCTGCTTTAATCTTCTGGATCTGAAGATGCATTATAATTTTTTTTCTTTTTCCTTTTTTAAAAAATATACATATATATATATATATATATATATATCTTAAAATATATATGTATTTCTGCATTTTGGAAGCATCTGCCAGAAGCTGCTATGAGCAGTCACTAATCTTGAACAGCAGCATTGTCATGTAGTTTCCTTCACAGAGGTGCTCCCTGAGCATGAAAAACTCCTTTAGAATTAAAAAATCTGCTCCACTAATTGTAGAACAAAATTTCAACAGCCCTCTTTGAGAATCCCAGCTCTAAGTATTCTCCCATCTATTAAACAGATGGCAGATAAGATTGTAAACATATTTGCTTCATATTGAATAGATAGTTTCTGGCATAATACTAATTAACAAATTAAATGACTGACTTTCTGCATCACATTAGAGTTAAAACCACTTTGTAAGTTTGTCTTTGGTAGTTATTTACTTTGACAATAGCGTGCAGTGAAAAACTGTTAAATGTTTTCTTAGCAGCATTATGCATTCAGTAGTTTTCTTTTTTAAAACTCTATATTTTATTATAATTCATTTGACTTTCATTACAGTCACTCATTACAAAATGTATGTGCATTTAATCCATCTCCAAGGGCTGCATATTTTTCCAATCCCATTCTATACCACAATGATAATGCCTTTGGTCTATGCAAGTATGCATGAAATTTAGGCATTGTCTTTACTCATTTTCTGATAGTTTACTAGGGACCGTTCTGAAAGGAGGAAAGCTAAGAAAATGCTAACAGTGGCAGATAAGAATACGGAGAAGGTTTCATTTTCCTTTAAGGAATTTGCATTTGACTATCTGTTTTATTATAAGTACAAATAGGATCATCTCAGTGATGATGGCATGCTAGGCTACGAAGTGAGATTAGTTCATATCTTCTTTGTTCTCTTCATTAATTTGTGTACAGAACTGGTCGCACCAGAGATTTTAATTCCAAATTTCTTTTGCACTGGACTATCATCAAAACAGAGAAAGCAAATGCAACTGCATTTCCCTTTTTGGTTTTGGAAATATTAGCATGAAGAAAAAGAGTTTACTTTCCAAACCTGTCATCTGTTGGTGAAAAATGTAAGTTTATACAAAATGGTTGCAGAACTCATAAAAGTATTGCAAATTTAAAACTTTCTTTCAGATTAATTTGCTTGTCTCTGTCTTCAAATATAACAAACCAAATATCCAAAACAAAAGATAACCTTTTGAACTTTGAAACTTGCAATAAAATTTCTTCAAGAACACAGCTGTAGATGCTGAAACAGGTCAAATTCATTTAATTCTCTTTAGAGGTATAATAAAAGTAAGCACATATAAATAAGGTGATTAATTCATACATGTTACAGATGATGCCCAATGTTGTTCAAAGATTAAAATCCCCCATAGAAGGCAAAGATGATAGACACCTTGTCCCCCTGCTCTCCCTCCTCTCTTCACTAACTCTGCTACTAGCAGTAGAAAAAAAGAAGATTTTTTTTCCTCAAATAACCTGAGTATGTTGATAGTGGTGTTGAAACACATTTGTCCTTCAAATTCAAAACTTCTTCCTGGAAATTCTTGGTATTATTTAAAAAAAATAAAATAAAATGAAGCAAACAAATATATACATGTATTATTGTGAGAAGGATGGCTTTGAAATCATTAATATTGTTTCCTTCTGTAATTTTTGAAAATATAAACTACCCATTTTGACATGTAAATTCCATTAAAATACAACTGAAAATGGCTACAACTAAAGTGCAACCTTTAAATATTATTGGAAAAAATATTTAAGTTGGTTATTACCTGAAGCTGATTTTTTTCTCATGCCCTATTTTTGAAAATTCAACTTCTTATCCTGTGTGGGTATGACAAAACACAGAAATCTGAGAAAGTCTCACACACCAGAAGACCATTTTCTCTCTTGTTGTGGTTATTACCTATATTATTGGCAATGGCATTTCATATTCCATGTTAATATTTCACATTATTTCACACTGTATATAGTAATCCAGTTGTTCTAAGTACATTGAGATGCATTTTAAGGTTTAGAGTTATCTTTATTCTCCTCTCTGCCATGCTAGGAAAAATTGAAAGCTGATATTTCTTGAAAAATGTAATAGTTTTAGACAAACATCTTCCAGTTAAACCACTAGCTCTGCTTTCAATTATCAAATATATCCTCCTAGGAATAGCACAAATTTATTAGCTACAGCTAAAGTCCTGATTTTGCTATTGGTGGGCTTGAACTAAATATTGCAATTCATCCTATATGACTTTCCTACTGGAAAAGAAATCAAGCATGTGCATATTTCTCCTGTAGTTTAAGACATAGTTTTGGCTTATCCACTAAATCAATAGAGCTTTTCTGAAAAATTAGTAAGCATTGAAGTTCAGCTCCCTTACATATTTCTTTTCCTGGATGAGGAAAACATAATTTCATCTGTCAGAGCCACTAGAAAGTTCTATAATTGTGCGGTGCGGTCTCCCTACAACAGTGACACTGCATACATAGTGTGGCACCATGGCAGAGACACAGCCTGAAATCCCAGAGGCATTTTCCCTGTGTTAAGATAGCACGCAGGTCAAATTAAGCTGCAATCTTCTTATTCTTATTATTCAGGGCTACTTAACTCTGGTACAGTTGTGAATCAGTGTAACTGTATTTTTTCTGGTTGTGGAGCTATACTGGATGTAGCTCCAGGTAGGTTGATGCAAAATATAGTCTTTGAGAACACAAAAACACAAGCTGGTTTGAAAATGGTATTTTTCACATTAGATTGCTTTAAACCTTCACAAGTGCAACTTCTTGAGGTGCACCAAATGTACCTCATGGCAGTTCAGAATTACATGCTCAATATCTGAACAGTTAAGGGTAAGAAAAAAATTTACATTTTGATCTTTAAGAATAATTTTTTGTGAGGCCTCACCTGGACCATTGTGTCCAGTTCCTGGGGGGAGCTCCTGGAGCGAGTCCATCAGAGGGTTATGAAGATGATCAAGCGACTGAAGCATCTCTCTTATGAAGACAGGCTGAGGGAGCTGGGCCTGTTCAGCCTTGAGAAGAGAAAGCTGAGAGGGGACCTCATCAATATCTGTAAGTATTTGAAGGGAGGGTACCGAGAGGAGGGATCCAGGCTCTTCTCAGAGGTGCCAAGCAATAGGATAAGGGACGATGGGCAGAAACTAATGCACAGCAAGTTCCACCTGAACATGAGGAAGAACTTCTTTATTGTGTGAGTGACCAAGCACTGGAATAGGCTGCCCAGAGAGGTTGTGGGGTCTCCATTACTGGAGATAATCAAAAGTAGTCTGGACACATTCCTGAGTAATGTGCCCTAGAGGATCCTGCTTGAGCAGGGAGATGGCTCTAGACAACCTCCAGTGGTCCCTTCAAACCGTTACCATTCTGTGATTTGGTGATTCCATGACTGAGACTGAGAACCTAAACTACTCCATCTCTGAAGGTATTTAGTCCACCCTCCGGCTCAAAGCAGGGCTAACTTCCAAGTTATATCTTGTTTGCCATGGGCCCGTATAATCAAATTTTAAATATCTTTTAAGATGATGCTTTCACACCTTCCTAGGGCAACCTGTGCAACTGTCTAACACCTATCAGAGTGTAAATTTTTGCTTATGTCCAAATGATTTTCCCTTGCTACAATTCCTTTGAGTTGTTGACTATTCTTTTGATAATGCATTCCAATATGTTACAGATCTCTTCCCTGCCTTGAGAGAAGAAAGCATATTCAGTTTGCTTCTCAGGACCTTCACATCATTTTCTGCAAAGTTGTTTTCTAGTCAGCCTGTACCCAGAATGGGGTTGTTGCCTAGAGAGAGTCTGTCTCAGGTGCAGGACTTTCTCCCTTTTGAACTCAAGGAAGTTCACATAGCTCCATTCTTCCTTCTTGTCACAGTCTATCTTGAAGACACTCCTGTCCTCCAGGACCACTTTCCTTCATCTGAAACCTTTTATGCAGTTTCTGAAGGTGTGGTCTCTCCTGTTGACCATGTCACAGGTGAAGACATTAAGCAGCATCAGTCCTAGTACTAATGCCTGAAGAGCAGCACTATCACCCAGACACCAATTATACTCTGAATTATTGGTAAATATCTTTTGATCCTGATGTATGAGACAGTTTTCCCTCCCCTTCCCAGTTCAGCTAGAAGGACACTGTGTCAAAAGCCTAGCAAAATTCAAGATACAAAATTACTGCCTTCTTCTTCCTATCCACAATTGAGTCAGAGAAGACAACCAGGTTGGTCAAGTATGATTTGTCCATATTAATAAATGCTGACTGTTCCTAGTTCTTCCTTGTCTTTCAGGTGCTTGAACACAGCTGTCATGAGGTCCTCCTCCACAGTCTTTCCAAGACTAAGACTTTTTGGCCTGCCATTCCCTGGTTTTGCCTTTCTGCCTTAACGGTGGATGTAATATTTGTCTCATCTCTACATAAAGCCACCACCTCTCTGTAACGATGGAGAATAACTTTACAAAGGCATTGGGAGGCTGCCTCAGCACTGGTGGATGCATCTCATGCAGCTCTATGGATATGTCTAATTTACAGGGTAGTCCCAAACTTGGTCATCCTCTACTGCAGATTGTAGTTCTTTCTCTTGAACTCTGCCACAAGACATGTGGGAGGCCTAAAAGCAGATGCACCACCCACCCCCAGGCACAGAGGAACACTCAGGTTTTTCCATGTAACACATCGTTTTAGTGGCTCCACTTTCTTTAGTGGGCCCAAGTTTCCTTAGTCTTCCTTAGATGTACCTAAAGAAGCTCATATCATTTCCAGTTCCAGCTGCATTTAAGGTAAGGCCATCTAAGCTGCATTGTTGCAGGTGTACATGATGAGTCTGTCATCCTCCTAGGAACCTTGTCCCCACCTCTACCACCCATGCACATCTGTTTGCATCTGAATTCAAGCAGGATCAGTGTTTCTGAATTTTTTTTTTTTAAAAACATATAACTCATAACCTTAAAAACGGAAACATAAATAAATAAATAGATAAATGAAGATTTTTTTAGAGTAACTTAGGCCTTTTCAGTCTGGCTTCTGTAGCTTCCAGGTGCCAGCTTAAAGTTCCGTCAACATAATTTGGACTGTCTCACTCAAAGTAATTGTTTATTTGGACTTTTTAAGATAAGGTTAATCAATGAAAAATGGAATTTAGTTTCTTGTGAAGCAGTTCTAAGACATAGACTAGAAAGTTCAGGTGGTAAAACAAGCACAGAACTTAAGCAGAAAGTCTGTCCTTGTATGGGTTATGTCTTCTTGTTTAGAATGAATTCAAGCCTCTATAAACTTCTAAGGGTTTATAGTATACAAAAGAAAATATCCAATGAGTATCTGAAAAAGAATTAAAGATAAATTCCTAGTATGCATCAAAATACATCTGTGAACAGTTTGTCAGTTAAAGTTCTCCCCTTTTTTCTTTACTATTTTGCTTACAGTTAATTTTTATGTTATCAGTTATGGCTGGGGGCTTCTAAAATGTAAAAAGTCATGTAAATTTAGGTGCTAGATTACTAATGCTGTGAAACACAGATGTCCTTCCATTAGGCAAAAATTACTCAGATGACTTGGGTCTTACTCCCACTACAAATAATATTTGATAGACAGAAAAAGTTAAAATACTGAAGACTAGTGATTTAGGTTGTCAGAGTGAGCACTCAGACTACAGGACACAGAGTATCTCTTGTCCGTGACGTATTTACGAGTCCCATTATTCACATTTTCAAGCTGTCCTCTGAAAAGGACAATATCTTTAATGTCTCCTCTGAGCATGCACTTCGAAGGACTTGGCTTGCACCATGTGGAAAGTGTAGCTGCACTATTTGGTAGTACTCAATTTACTTATGAGAGCTGATTTCTCATCCAGAAATACCAAAAGTGAGAAGGCAGCCTTTTCCATCACTTACCCCCTGATTCAGAAGGGAAAGTCCAGAAGAAAGATGAACCAAGTTCTCACACATGTAAGGAAGCTGAATTATATTTGCACAGAGAGACATTATTTATGAGTTTTACTTCTTTGAAGAGCAAAACTTGAAAACTTCATATTATTTTAAGCAGATTATATGTAAAATTACAATTTGAAACGAAATCAAAACATTTTGTCTTGTACTACTATAACAAAGCACTGGTCTTCAGCAAGACATAATTTCTACACTAATTGCATCCAAGTTTCAGGCATTGGTAAGAATTTCTTAGTAATTTATTATTCGTTTGGATTAGCACTAGAGCAGGATTGGTTTCTCGAGAATGTTTGTAGTGGCATGATGTGACTCAGAGAGCTTCCACTTCATTTTCCGGTGGATTTGGAAATGAGGTGTAGAGAGGAATTCTCTCACCAGCCGTTGAAGTGCGATCCCTTTTGTCTCACCCTTCTGACCTGTCCTTTTCACATTTTGTGTGTCTCTCAATGGTTTCTCACCCTTTTTCATAACTACAAACAATCTCAGGCTTTGTGCCCTTCATCCCCATGTAGTCCCCTTGTCCCAAACAGCCCTTTGTTAATTCCTTCAAGTTATTTCATTGAGTATATACACCTTAACTTGCCTGCTGCTTTTATTCATCTAGCAAGCTTCCAGGTCACATCTCTGATTCCTCTTTTTTTTTCTCCTTGGCTTCCTACCTTGCACAAATATCATCCTCTCCTTGAAGTGGCTTATCCCAAACTCTGCCCAGTCCATGCCAGTTGTCCCACTGATAAAGAAATTTTATCTAATTGATTAGATAAAACCCAAAGTCCTTGCTTAGATCGCCCTTCCCTCTACTTGCAACCTAAAATTCCCAGCTTCACTTTGAAAACTTGTATGCATCTTCTACGCTAAAAGCTCAAAAATACAAAGTTTGTGGTCAGGTTCAATCATTATAATAAAGAGTACATGGAGGAACATACTGAACACCGCATATTTATTGATCTCGTTGTATTAATGATGCTCATCCTAAAAAGAATTTATAAATGTACTAAACTTTCAGCATTCCAAACAGACTCAGCAGATTAGCAAGTTAGGTTCAATAGTCAATATTATTTGAGTCCAGATGTTCAGCTGTGTAATACTTAAAGTAAAACATCTCAAAAATGCTTTTAACGTTAAGTTTAACAGAATTTCCAGTCCAACATACAAGTTTACAAGAAATTAATGCATCGTGGACAGGTAAGTAGGTTTTATGTGTAGGTATATTTATTTATTTATTTATTTGGAATATCCTGTGCTTCTGAATCTTTTCAGGTATTTGTGTCAGTCCTGAAGCCTGAATTTTACTAATATTTACCCTTGGTGTTTTCTATAAAAGCAAACCTCATGGCATGAAAATTGCTAGAAGATAGTAGGAAAGCAGGATTTTTTTGTGTTTAACTTCTGCTCATACTTTTGGTGCCCAGATCTGCATGATCCTAATTCAGATTATACAGCCAAGTAATCATTTATTATTCCACTACTTCTGCTTTGGACTTTTTTGGTGGGTTTTTTGTTTTGGTTTGTTTTGGGTTTGGGTTTGTTTTGTTTTTGTTTTTTTTAATGAGCACCTTCAGCCATTGATGGGCCTATTTTTGCACAAAATCTTGACTCATCTGTCTCATGTATCTAGTTCTAGTTGGCAAGATCCCTTTTTTTGAGCTTCTAAGTACCTTTGCAAATCTGTCTGTCAGACCTCAACCATGTAAAATATATAGCATGAAAACGCTATTTTTAGTGTATCAACTCTCACTGAAATTAATCACAGGCATAAATGCACTGGCTGGAAAAGAATGGATTGTCAAATTGCATTAAATAAACTTTAGAAGTGAATCTAATTATGGTGTTGCTCATCAGCGTTGGAGGGAATCAAAATGTTGGTAAGATGGTTCAACTGAGGCAGAGTTTTGACTCGTTAACTTCTTCCAGAAAGCACTTGTTTTTCTCCTTGGATTATTCCATTTACACAGAGCTATATATCTGAACATGGAACAACTGGTGATACAGTACACTGACAACAGAAGGCTTCCCCAGAGGGGGGAGTGAACTCATTACTCTTTCAGTTATGGTCAGTGTTACAAGGTGAAGGACCTTTCAAGAACCTTCCTTCTCTTTGTTTCTCTCTGGCCCCTTATCTCTAGGTCACAAATATCAAGCAACAACTCCCTTTCCAGAGCCATGATATACAACATTTCTTATTATGTTTAATGAGTACGGGAAATATGATTTATAGCTCCATATATCAACAAATAATATTTATTCACACTATTCCAAATAGCAGTCTCCTGCTTGACTTTTTAAAACCCAGAACTTTATTAAATTAAGAATTAGACAGCTCAGTAAACTGTATTTCTTAAAAGTTATCAAGTATTAAATTCTGTTCTTACAATCTGAATAAAAAGTTATCTTTTAGTCTAAGGGAAAAAAAAAAAGAAGGCTTTTTCCTCAGCATTGTGTGTCATCTGTCCTTATGATTTTCAATTAAAAAAAAACAGCATTCATGTCATTTCTTATAGTAAAACAGATGTGACAAATTAACAAAATCTATGTAACATTAGATAAATAAGATGTAAAAATAAATTGAAAAGTTTTGATATTTAAAATATTGCAGAGTCAATTTCCAAGTTTGAAACTGTCTTGCCCAACTTGATAGAAACAGGATTTCTTGTTTTGTAAATAAGATAAATTTTGGAATATAAAACCCCAGGAACTGGAAAACTTGTGTTACAAATTGATATTTTGTTCATTTTCATAGGAAAGGTTTCCAATGTTTATGCATATATAAGAGAAAGGGAAATTATATCTGGCACTTGAAAATACTTCCATGCTTTGTCCACCCAGACCAAGAAATAAGAACTGCTTTTGACCAAACAGCAAAGCTTCACATTGACTTCAGTGCTTTGGATTTTACCACTTATACATAGAATAACTTTGTGCATGAATATTGGATAGAATTTTCTTTCCAGTCTCCAGAGATCATAAACGAAACCTTTAGTAAGAGCCAGAGGCTGCGATGGTGAGATAAGGCCGAGGAACCTGGCCTTCACGGGCTTGTAGCACTTTAGAGCACCACTGGCTCTTGGCTTCTGCATGAGGTGTAGATGGCACACTGGGCTTGTTGTCCACCTGTATCTGTACATAGAAATAAATCTGTTCTCAAAGGAGCACTCCTACAGTTTCTGAGGTGCAGAAAAGTCTGAGTGTTTGAAAAGAAAAGTGAGCATTTGTGACGTGGGAAGTTCTTCCTTCATCAGAATAAAAATAGTTCAAGTTTTGTCAAAATTCCTCTTGAATATTTGGAAATGGGTCCAAAATTTGTAGGGTTTAGAAATTATTAAATGCACTAAGAAACAGATTGAGTTCTGCCGCTAGACTTCTAGAAATCAAACCTGCACCCTTTGGAATAACAAGGGAAATTGCAAGCTCTCAAGAAGTTAATCAGTATTGAACATAAACGAGGTATTTCTGCGCAGTGCTTTTTTCATGCTCTGAGCTGTTTAAATGTAAGCTGCCTTCAGTGTCTGCATGGGAGCTATGCAAAAGCCATGAAAACCAGGATATATTTAGTTCAAGCACTACTTGAGCAAATGCTTTCATGTGAGAAATGCCTTAAATTTGGACATAGGAAATTACACAGCTGTAACTACAGTCAAAATTATATTTATTTGTTTGTTTGCTTATAGTTTCCCCAGCCTTTTTAAGATTTCTGCAGTTGTCATTTAGTTACAAGAAGGGAAGATATGCACTACCTCCACAGTAATACTGAACCATTATACACGACTCTTTCCTTTAGAAGACCTGTGGAATATTTTATCCAATTGTAAACTCCTACTTCATATTTAGAAATGTGTCTTTTTTTCCTTAGTGTGAATTTTATGGGTAGTTGTCTATCATGCAAGTGTTGTAGCTGTTGCCAGTCTTTAGCTCATCAATACACAGCCATGTCTTCTGCAACAGTATTAACAGCTTTTCTTCTCTCTTGCTGCTTGGAAAATAGATCCTTCTCAGAGCACAGCATGTCACACAAAATCATAACAGTAATAGAATATATGCAAAATAAGAGCAAGGATCTTCATGGTAATAATTGTTATAAACACTTTACGTGATCATTATTTAATTTTTTATCAAATATCTGTTGTTTTATGCTCCTTGTATATAGATGTTTGAGTTAATTTTACAATATTACTAAAACCAGAAATAATCTTGACAATGTAATTCCCAGGTTATATACACTATAGTGTTCATGTATGTGGAATTGTTTCTTCACCAGAGCAACATAAGTGTGAAAATTCCTTTACAAAATTCACCTAGATGTTTGGGGTGTTTTTGTGAATTAGTTATAATACCAATATTTTAGACTGAGAATAAAGAAAGACATTATTGAGAAGAGGCAAGGGGAATGATTTTTTTTCTTCTGAAAATTCTATCCAACCGTACCAAATTTTGTATGAGGCAATTTTTGTGTCAAAATTATTCTCAAAAATGTATGTATGTAAAACTGGGACTCTTGTTTTCTTGATTCAACTATCCACATGAGAGTTTCCAACATCTCATTTTTGTGGGAATACTCCAGGCAGAAGGTTAGGCTAAATAGAGCTTACAAACCCTTCCCCAAGAGTTATAAAACTTTTAACACCATAAACCATTATGTTGGAGTGAGGACTCTGGCAATGAACCCCAATGAATCAGGGATGAACATGGACCGTTGAATTTGTTTACACAGAAGGAGGGGGACTGAAAAAGAGAAGGGAGAAGAGAGTTAGCTCTTGTTTCCATTTGTCAGTCCTGAAACACAGGATCTGTTTTCTCATGTGCTGGCCACACACAAAAGGCTAAAAATAACAGTGTACTGCACTAGTATATTCAGGTATCATTTAATCTCTTGTCTCTGGCATAACACAGTAAAAAACACAGGATATGAAAAAAAAAAAAAACAAAGAGTGCAAATAGCACCATTAGATGAAACGTGAGCAGAACTCTGAAATACTCTGATTTTGTGCCATAAAAACTGTTTACAGACTTGAAGCAGTGCTTTTGCCACTTATTTCAGTTGGGTGGGTGTTGTCTTGAGTTTCAGCTTCCTATGGAAGGAACCTAGACTTCAGTCAGGCTCCACACGTCGTGCATTTGCCCCTTCCCAATGTCCCGCAGGATGATCTGTCCTCCAGCTTCTGACCCACACCCATCTCTCAGTCAGGAGAACCTCAAGGTCCTTATTTTACCTGAAACCACACCTAAAGCAGAGTGTTTCCTCAAAAGCAAAGCCCACCTCCTGAGCAGCTAGTGCAGAAGCAGAAGAAAGTCATTTGTTGTCTGTCGATTCGTGTGGGTCTGTTGGTCTCAATTAGTAATGTGCAGTGCATCTATGTTAAACTGGTAAACGTGTTTCCAGAGGCAAGAGGGTCTCCTGGATGATGCGTTTCTTTCCCTGCATTTTTGCTGCCTCCTTATGTGATTATAGCCATCCAACTGTTTAACTTTCAGCTGTGTATCAGTTTGTACATATTCAATATTAAAAAAAACCCCCTGAAATCCACAACATCTGCTTCAGAGAAACTTGAAACTGAAACGCCTTAACTGTGTGTTAATTTGGGAGAGAAGAGAAAGTTACAATATAGCTGGGACATTTGATGAACACTTTGAGCTCTGTGGTGGTTGCCTTAGATTTAGACTAAAGACTAAGACCCATGAATCCTCAAGGAACATACTACCCAAAGAACTTTTGGATTGTTCTTTCTTCTAGCCCACAAAAGGTTAATTACTGACACGAACTGTTTCTAGCAGAAGACACTGAGTAGAACAGGCTCATTGCATGTAATTTCTGGTGTGTGCTTTCAGCCACTAACACCATCCTTTCCACCACAGACAGACCTTTTATACACTGGAGTTTTCATTGAAACTGGTAAATTCTCACAAAATGTATCAAACTAATGAGAATTTTTCAACATATTTTACTTTATGCAAAGTAGTTTAATCTATCTAAAAAAAAAAAAATTGCAAAATGGCTTTGAAAACTGCAGAATTTGATCCCGTGGGTGCCATCCAGGAGTCAAAATTTACTATATATTCAATGTGTAATCTTGAGTTACAGGAAGAAAACATTTTTCTTTCTCTTCAGTGCTTCTGTGATGCCATGACCTACTGTATAAATATGGGGGGAAAATGGAAAATAGAAATATGTTTTGTGTGAATATTTTGCATAAAATACACAACAAAACACTTAGTGGAAAGCTTATACTTACATTATTAGTTTTATGCTGCAGTTCTTCAAAGTGCTTTTTGTAATCAATATTTGAAAATAAAATTATTTTATTTTAAAATATCTACTGTTAGGCTGTTAATATATCCTTACAAACCGTGGTCATATTTACTGCCTCCTGTCCATAGCATATTTTTTATTTACATTGTACTGAATGTACCTCAGTCTATGAAGACATCATGTCAATTTTCAAAGCCTTTGTTCTGGAAATATGCGTCACATCTGCTACTGCAATATAGTGATTTAAGTCTATTTATGTTCTTTAGCTGAGTAGTACAAATATAACCCTGTTTCGTATTTACAAAACAAAGCATCCATATTGGAAGATTTCAAAATTCATCTTCCCCTACATTTCTTTAGCATTCCCTAGTCTTTTGTCAAACCATCTTCTTCCTCTAGAAGGTTTATTTGCCGTTATTCAGAAGTAAATAACTTGCTCCTTTTATTTAATAATTATACCTAGGAATAGTTTTCATATAGTAACTAAATAATGTATTTTACCTTGTTATTCTTGAGTAGTGAATATGTTTAGTTTTCAGCAGAAAAAAAAATTAACTGTATCAGGTTTTGCCAAAAAGTCCAGAAAGCGAGATGAGAATACAAGGCTCTTTCTCACAAATTCAGAGATTTTGAAAATCTTAGCTGTCTAATTAAATGACATGTGTGATAGTGATCCTGTAATAATAACTTGTCAATTCACCTTTCATGTCACATTGCATCACTGAAAGTTGTTCTGAGATTTCTACCAGCATGTTGGATGGATTCTTATGTTTTACCTGATGTCTGTTACTGCTGCTTTTAAAATCAGTATACAGCACAACTCTTTCTCAAAATGGAACTGGTCGTAGTATTACTGACATGACAAAAAATATGCTAGTGCCACTTAAATTTTTTGTAGTTGGTTTTTTTTGATTTTTATATTATTTTTAAAATTTTTAGTATACAGGTAGGGATTATCAATGAACTAACAAACACCTACCTCCAAAATTATATGCATGGTCAGGTTTCACTGAAAGCAAAATGACAAAATGAGCTCAAAAGCTTGCAGCAGCTATTCCATAACTTTATAACAATAAGAATTCATAAGGTGATCCAAATTAAGTTTAAAAAAAAAATCTGTCATGGAAGCAAGAACCAGCATTTTTCCTCAAGAGAAAAAAAATCCATGTTCAAAGATATTAATTTCTTACCCTCAAAATCATTTTACAAAAAAAACCCCAAAACCACACACACCAATGCCTTTGATATCTCTTAGAAGAATACTTTTTAATCTCGGAAAAACTATTTTCATCTCCATGAAAACGGGAAAAGAAAAAAATCACGAAAAGAACCTACCTCCGTGTGAGTCGCAAAATATTTTTTTCTTTTGGGGAGAGAGTAATTTGGGAGTAATGCCATCCTTACTGCTTTCCCCAGAATTGCTATTATATTTATTTATTTATTGTGCAGCTAAGAAAACTCGCTGTGGGTATGTTGGATCACCCTCTGTGATGTGGCAGTAGGCATAAAATCAGTGGCTTTCTGTAACTCCCCTGCTTAACATTCAGCAGAGAGGGAGAGGATCTAAATGTGAAACCTGGCTCTGAAACACCACTGTCAACTTCCTGCCCTCCGACAAATGATCCAGAGCTACTCCACATCAGGATGGAAATGTGTTAGGCACTAAAAACCACTGCTTGCATGACATCATTCCATAACAGATTACACTGTAATGTTAGGAATGTAATCATTAGCATTTAAACATGCATAAAATTTAATTAACCTACTTACCAGTTTGCTTAGAACTTTTGAAGGGCTACCTAGAGTCCTCTCTAAGCACTTTATTGCAGAGTTTTGGAAAGCTCACAAAAGAGAGAAGTTCACTGGGATTTTTCTCCCTAAAGCTGATGAGCCATGACAGATGAGCAGATGACCCGAGTTAATTATTATTGAATTCGTTATTACTGCTTTGTTGTCACCCAGCTCAGCCAGGGTAAAATGATGACAGTAGGTATCTCATTAAAACAGCTGTTTCAATTATGTAGCGGCAAATATTTAAAAAGCGGGCCTTCCAAGTTTAAAGCTGTTAGCAAAGTTTGTTTGTGCTGGTTGTGCCAAGATTCTTTGACCGAAAAAGGAGGGGAGAAATATAGTGTTCGTCTTAATTGGTTGGGGTAGGAGAGGGATGCTAAGCAGCAGAACATAAAAGGTTGAATATGAGCTACAAACAAATTTCCTGAGTTTGTGGGTGAATTTGTTTTTTCTCATCTTTGGTTAAATTCAGTTTTGTTTACTGTACATCAATTACATTTAGACAGTATGACAAAAGAGGAGTGTTTGTATTGATTTCTTTCCAGCTGGAGGAAGTGATATGACTGTAAGGTTTGTTTTGGGTATTTTTTTGTTGTTTTGGTTTTAACTGCTTCTTGTTTACTAGTTGACATTCATATTTATTCATTTTAAGCAGTAGGAGGTTATTCCCTCCTTCATAGACAAAAACAAGTCCTGTGTCAGGTGCTGTTTCATAGCCTCTCAATAGATATTTTGGTCTCAAATAGGAAATAAAATTTGATTTGATTGCACTCTTTTCCTAATATTGTTTGCATCATCATGTTCAGCCCCTTAGAATCCATTCACTTCTCTGCAATGAGTGCACTGATGCTTCTGTGTACTGAGGTTTTACACCCTTCTGCTTTCACTTTAGTTATATTTCCACAGGACAAGCATAAAAACACAAAATTCTTGACAATGACTTGACTTGAACATGTCTCAGAAGAACATCCTACAGTTATCAGATAATTTCTTGTTAAGATGTGTCATTTCTGGCTAAGAGGTGTTCTGTAATAGTATAATTCCTCTGACAATTATATTGCCAACAAAAACCTCAACGTCATCATTATGGAGGTAAATGGCACAGTGTCCACTGTGCTTGGGATCTCTCCAAGGTGGTGGGTATCTACTTAAACAATTTCTGTAGCCACAGCAATCAGTAGCATGCCCTCAGTGGCCTGTTCAACCCAAAATCACCTCATCAGAGAGGGCTGAGTGCTACAACCATGTGGATTTGAGAAAGGAAAACACTTCTGCATCATTATACTTCCTACTGACTACAGCTACCAAAGTCAGGATTTCCTCAACCTGCCCTATTTCCCAATATGAATTCTATCAGGGTAGAAAAATAGAATTTTTGGCTATTTTATTGATTTATGGACATTCAACACACTAGTTTTAGCAGTTGTTGAGTCGCTGGCAGCAAGTTCTAGAGCAGTGGTCACTATGTTATGTCCAACATGTCCAGAAGTCATGCCTAGGGTCAGGAGATCCATTCATGGTAAATTCTGTGTATCCAGACAGTGTCAGACTTTCAAAAAATGGGCCACATGTAATTAGTCCATTTAAAACATTGCATGTAGAAATATGAGAGCCCAGTGACAGTATCTCTGATGTTAGATTAGAAGGAGCTTTATGAATTTTCCTACTCATAGAAACACATAAGGAACATCTTTTAAGCTTATGTGTGGATTTTACTGTCAGCCCAAAGGAATTGAGAGAATGGTGTCTCCTGTTAAAAGGGAAGTCATGTACTTCATCAGAAGCTATAAAGGGCTGTATATAATAATCTTAATCCTGAAAGAATAACAGTCACTGCTGTTTCTCTCAAAAATGGGATTATTAAAAATGAGTATTTTTCAGAGACAACACAAAAGCATATTTATCATTACCACTAGTTTTCTTTATTTTTAGAGTAAAAAATGCCTGTATAACTCCATTTTGGCATGTGCTTGGTTGTTAATTGTTTCCATTTCAGAGAATCTAATGTAATTGCTGCTGAGTGGCTCTTCTTTCCCACTAGTCCTGTTTTGTCTTATGAGGAAAAAAGCATTCTCAACCAGGATTTTTTTTTAAGCCATATATAAATTTTGTCACTGCAATGAAGAGCTCTTACCAGGTGTCCAAGCATCTAAGTTAATTATAGCTAGAGGATAAAGAGGATAAAGCTCTGTGTTCATAAAAGTTATAGATGAAACTTGGGAGTGAGAGAGAAGGGTTGTCTTACAGGTATCATTATGCTGAAGCAGCTTTTGAGATCAAAAAGAACATCTGAAGTCTTCATTAGGAATTATAAATTTCCAAGTCTCATCGTTCCAATTGCAGCTTTTGGGCACAAGTAAATATTCCAAAATGAAGCTCAGCCACTTTCCTCTGTTTTCTACATAGACTTCCCTATGGTTTAATATGGTTTTCAGCAGTAATCAGAATTATTCATCTCTCACATGGTAGAAAATATGCTGTGCATTTGTACTAAATTCAGGGATGTGGGACAGCCTTTACTATATTATAGGAAATAATCTGGTGCTATCTAATACAAATTTTTGTCTTTGGAATCTATCCCAGCTGAATAGTACATGCAAGGTTTTCCTTCAAGGCAGAAAAATTGCTCCACTGCAGAGAAGCCCTACAAATGAAGTCAGACCATCAGGGAGAGTCACGCTCCTGATGACTGATAGTAATGTACCTGCCTTTCTGCTGATTATGTACTAAGCAGAAAGAGAGCAATCCCAGGGAGGAGCCTCAAGGCAGAACCATGCTGAAGAGAAAAGGGCTGTGTGGTGGGAGGAGTGACACCTGGTGCTCTTTCCTGAAGTGTTGGATGGACAGCCTGCTACCACTTCCACTCCGGTGAAACAACCCTTTGTGAGAAAAGGGGGTCAAAGCACCAGAGCAGTCAAGGGAATTTGTAGCACTGATTGAAAATGACAGCTTGGACTGCTTCTTGGTAGGAGATACAGCCACCTTTCCAGTTCTTTTGGTTTGTTGATTTGGGGTGTTGTTGTCCTCCTTGGCCAGTTCTCAAGAGATACAGATATGAGAAGCTCTGTAGAAGAATGGCAAAATGCAAAAGAGAGACAAGGGTCTTAGAAAGAAGTCTCATCTCTTAATTACATTTTGAAACCTGTGATTTTGTGTGATTTGTCCCAGAAATCAACTCAATAGTTTTGTCCGATCTGAGTTTTGAGTTCATTTGCTCCTACAATAAAAAAATGAGTAGAATCTCAGGGAATAGTACAGTGAGATGCAATGACATGAGATTTGAAAACATTCATTGAGAGATTTGGAGATAATGTGATTAATTTTTGCTTGTTTGTTGTGGGAGCTTTTTGTTTCTCTTTTAGTTTTTTACTTTCATCTTTGTTCTCTCCAGTTGCCCAGCTGTGAATTTAGGGCTGTTATGGTCATATAGGCATTACTATTTATTAATTAGGGGATTAATATTTATCTAAAATAGATATAAAGCTTAAATCAATATTAATTTTCAAGTTAAGAGTTATTTTGGATACTGTCATTCAGCCATATGTATACATTGATCTATAGCTACCCTTGTGTTTTACTTGTTACCATGTTTTGGCACCTTTCTCCAGTAAAACTTTCCATAATATTTTGGGTTGGGTTTTTTTATTATTATTTAGAAAATAGTAAAGTACATAAGAGTGATAATATGCTATATTATCCAATGTATCTGCCTCCTTTTTTTTTGCAATGGCTGGCTTCTGTTGAAACATAAGTAAGTAAATATTCAAGATTTTGAAGAATAAGCTCTTCACATTATGACAGGTTTAATTCCCAGTCAACTTCACTGATGAGTATATGGCTATTGTTTTCCAGTCATTTTGTTTTGAAAGAATAGTGACCAGCAAGAGAAATTTTCAAAAATGCCTATGGTATTGAGAATTGTAAACCCTACTTTTCCAAATCAATTTAGGAAGCACTCAGGCTGTCAGAAGTGTTGTCTTTAGGAGGCATGTTTTTGTTTAGCTTGAGTAAAATTCCAAAGGATTCATCCACATAAGTGACTTTGGTTTTAAAATCACATTAGATATTATTTTTGAGATAGTTACAATTTTATTAATATAGTTTGAGTGACCTTTGTCTGAGTTTGTCTTATGTGCAAAAAAAGAAAGGATGGAAAAAACTTCACCTGAACTTATGTTTTCTTCTTTGATCACTGCACATTTGTTTAATGCTATTTTGTCAGAGGTTTCAGTGGCAAATAAGTAATAGTGTGGAATGGCTAAACTGTTTGGTGGGATGCAATATTTAAAAATCAAACAGTTGTTGGTAGCATTCTATTGCTGCCTCTCTGCAGGAATGGATTTTACACATTAGCAATAGTTTCAATCACATTAGTAAAATATATAAAAGTTTGTTAATGTTTTACCAGTTAAAGCATTCTGTCTGCTGAGTAGGTTTTTATACCATATTTTCCCTTTATATCATATTTGTTTTTATACCATATTTGCCTAAAGACAGCCCTCTTAGCTATGATCTAATCTGGGTCATGTTGATAAATTTCCACCAAGAAACTTTCATCTTTTACTCCTCAGCTGCAGGCCTTCATCTTTGCAGCCTATTAAACCTACACCTAAAATCTCAGATCAGTTAAATGATGCCTACCATTGTAAGGCCTTTCTTTTGTTTAATTTCCAAACCTGTTTAGAATTACTTCAATATTTGTTTAAATTCACAGCTTTTACAGTCCTGTCTGAAGTTGGAAAGGTAGTCCCTGTGTAACCATATTTCTTCTTTTGGAAGCTTTGGGAAGCATTGATCAATTTAGGATCTGGAATAAGCCTCTGTTCCAATGTCCAAGGACATAATCCAGGTTTAGGCCCATATCTAAACTTAATCTACATAGTGAGCAGCTCTGCAGCTTTCCAATATTAGCAGCGTATTATACACTAGAAGCAGAATCTGTGCACATGCATTCCCCCTCCCAATTTGTATTGATACACATCTTTCAAATAAATATGAAATATTTTGAGTGCCAGGAAGTTATGAAGGGAAGACATTCAAAATCTAAAAAGTATAACCCATGACCACAGCAAAAAACCTCTCTAGGAGTTTACTACATGCCAAGCATGGAGAAATTGTCAAATATTTCAGTAGTTTGTACCTCAGACTTTTTTCCCTGATATTTCCTCAATCCTGTTCTCTTGTTCATATTTTGATCACATTACTAATTATTCCCTGTGACAGCAGCCAGATCCCACGGAGCCGCACTCCTTTATGGGGGCTGAGTGCACCCACCTTTGTCTCAGTAAAATGTACTGCAGCACCAGTATTCAGCATCCCAACCCCCTCCTTCCTTTTCTTTCTTTCTCTGCTCTCCCCCTCCCCTTGCTCCCCAGATAGTCCATTCTCCCAAGGAAGCAACCATAGCAGAAGTCTCTCCTGATTCATTACCATTTCATAGTAAGAACGGTACTTTGTAAAACCATAGGCAAGCACAAATGTTGAGGAAAGGACATAATACATGCAGATTTGTCATGAGTTTTGTAATTACCTTAGCATTCTTCAAGGAATCCCAGAAGCATAAGGAAGGAAGGAAGTAGTGTTGTTTTGGCCCCAGATGACTTTAAAACTATGGTGCATTGCATTGCGGGATCCTATTAATAATTAAACTATCTGTCACTTACCAACAACATACATTCCAAATTAAATTTAAGCAAAAAGAAAAAAAAAGATCATTTGGGACTGAATTAGCAGGCTTCAGAGAGAAATAAATAATAATCAAACATCTGTGTTCTAAATAGTACGTGCTTTATCAGACAAACAACTGTTACCATCTCATTGTATAAAATGGCTTGGGGAAAACACCGTAGCTCAAAAGCAAAGTCTCAGTTAGAAAAGAGAAAAAAAAGTTCATTAACAAGTCAGGAAGTGATTGAAAGTTGCCATGTTGCTGTATTGCCTTTTTCCTCCGTTGTCTCTGCTGGCAGTAAAACTGTATTTATTTTAGTGCTCGATTCAGTGGACAAATGGCAACTCCAAAGCTAACAAAAAAAATGCTAATGGCATACATTCACGAAGTACAGCAGCTGAAACTTCCAAATATTCTGAGCATCAGAATATGATCCTATCTTCCTTATTTGCCGAGTTTTCAAGCACCTCATCTCCAGTGAAGGTTATAGGGTTTATTTTAGCCAGGGACAAGATAAAGGATACCAAATTAACAAATAGGAAAGAGGGAGAACTTACTATTACCTCCATGCTGCCAAGACATGCTGTTAAGGCATGCTGCTGACCAGACATTAACACATTGCTAATATGCACAAGGGGGAAAAATGACCCAAATAAAACAGTAATGAATAACAATGCAGTACACTAATTAGCCTAGTGCAATATTTCATAATACACAGGCTATTTTTGGCCTTCCTCTTCTCCTTACATCCATCTTTCAGCCTCTTGGAAGCCATTGGGATAGCATGAGTTTGCAGGATAATAAACCAAATAAGCTCACAATTCGGACTACAACAGGATGACTTTCTCTGTGTCTCCTATCACATTCCCTTTTTCCACAACAGATCAGGCTCTCTACTGTATCACTATGACTGAGGAGCAGTGGTGGATAGCTACAAATGATCCATTACAAGATCACAGACAAAAATCTAATGATTATACAGAGAAATCCTTGAATATTTCATACTACTGTTAGGAGGTTTTTTCCTCTTTTCCTGAACTCCAGAACTTGATAGCTGCTGTGCCTGCATGTCTGCAGGTTAGGATTCTGCTACCTTTTGAGCAGGCGGCTGTCTGTTTGTCTACTCCTTAGGTAACTGTGTTAAAATATCCTATTCCAGCTGTAACACTTGTTTTACAAGAGCCCTGGTTTTGTCTGACACAATATGGAACAACATTTGTCATTCGTTATCAGGGGTGATATATTTGTTAGCCTGCAGAGAAACATCTGCTGTGCTTTAATCTCTAGTGTGCAGGCCAATATTCATAGGATACAGCTGCATAAAATCACAGTATTAGATGGGGCTGTCCAGTCTGACATGAAGGCTAGCTGGCAGGCAGACAGAAACAGATTTTATTATCTGCCTTTTACATATTTATTTATGTCAAATATTTCTGAGAATCCATACATTAAAGCCCTTTTTATGCATTGTTGTTTTGTGGTGACAAGTCATCGACAGCCAAATGAGAAATTTATGTTACATATTTAATATGGACATCTGAATGATTATCAAATCTATAGAAGCCAAGCCTGCCCAATCACCCCTAAATAATGGATGAGAAGTGGATGTGACTCAATTTGTTCAGTATAAAACCTAGACGACCTCTGTCTCTCATTTCATCACTGCAGCACTGTCATTATTTGCTTCTATTCATCTCACTTGGCATCACTCAATAAAATCTGCACATGATAAAGAGAATAACCTTGGTCAATAGTAAGAATGCACGAGGAGGAAAAATTATCATTTCCTCTCCTCCACGATGGTGCCACAATGTACACCACCACGACTATATGAACTTCACATGGATGCTGGTATGTAGTCATAAGAAAGGGGAGACAAAAACTTTAATGAGATGGTTGGAAGTAGGGAGGAATAGAGGTGGGCTGGATTAATGTCCTTTCATTAGTTTGTGAATTTATGGTGAGGAAATATTTAAGAGGGATTTAAAACAAGAAAAAAAGCCACTGGAAATAGGGCTTTATTTAAAATAATTGCAGAAACATTCTTGCAGGGGAAAGATGGTGTAAGTATTTTATAGAAGTTGCAACAAACTCTTCTGCTGCTATCTAGCAAGGGCTTGATGGTCCCAGAAAACATGTTTTTCATTGAGACTACCAAAGATGTACTTGTAAGAACAGACCATGTTAAAATAACTGGTCATTGTAAAAATCTGACAAAGAGGAAGTAGAAAAAATAAGTTGTGCAGGTTAGATTTTGAAAGCAAATCATGCTCTTTGAAAATACTTCAGTAGACTGCCTGTGATCATGAAAGTCTCATATCTAATATTATATATTCACTTCCCTTTTCTAAGGTGCCTTATTTGGGTTGGCATGTCAATAAATGAATGCAGGAATGACAAAGGTTAACTTCATATGCATCAAGATGAGAAGCCTTCTGGTCACAGAAGTGTCCAAAATGTGTAAGCTGATTTCGTGGAAGCAGGAAAGATGACGTATGTCATGCTCAGTGGAGCACACTGTAATTTTATATCTCACTATTCATACAAATACCCTACAAAAGATTTGCCAAAATGGACAAAGCTATAGAAGGTTGCAGAGAAAAATGATAGGAACAGAAGGTTAGGAGGGGCATAAAGGATAGGAAATTGTAAGCAAAAAGCAGGCAGAACTGGGCTGCAGTGTGCCGATTAAAGATTGGGTTACTGCTGCATTTAAAAAAGGAACGGAGTCAGTAAGTCTGAGGATGTTGGCTAGACAGTTGCAGACTGTTAGTGCAGAAGCAGCAGCAAGGTATCAATCTGCAAGTTTGAAAGGGATGAGTAAGAATCATAAGGAAACTAGGTAGTAAAAGAAAAAGGGAACCATGGGTACATAAGAGGAGATGGGATCATAACTGGTCAAAACATAGGTATAGCATTGAATTCAAGACTGATGAGGAACACAGAAGCAGCATTGAAAATATACAAGTGAGAAATTATTCAAGTGGCTTTGCATATCCATACTATGTAGATGTTTATCATGGGCTTGTCATGTTTCCTTCTCAAGTAGTTCAGCAGAGTAAATTGTAAGTCAGTGTCATATGTGAGGGAAGCTGTCATTTGTCAGCCTCGTAGAGCAAAGCAACTTGGTTTCCAAAGAAGAACTTGTGTTGGGCTTTGAAACAATTTTAGATGAACAGAAGAGGCTCCCAGTTGAGGATAATATTTGAAATGCAGCTGTCTCAACAAAGAAAAGGGTCTTTGCTTCAGCAAGAATTAGCTGCAGAGGATGAAGTGAAAGGCAGGGGTCAAATGGTGCAGCAGAAGAAAACTAAACAGGGACACAGGACCATTGGAGAGAAGATGCTGATATCTGTTATCAAAGAGAAGATCAGTGTCAATTACAAAATAACTTAGTAACTGTAGGGAAAGAAGCAAAGAAAAAGGGAAATCCCAACTTTGGCAAATGTCTAACAAAAAAAATAATAACTAACTAAAATTAGCAGGCTGTTCACCTAAATTCAAGTAAACTAGCATGAAGTGGAAGATGCCCCATTGTTCAAGAATATCTTTTGTTAAAACTTCATGGAAGAATGAGGAAGTGAAGGTCAGAGGAGACCAGGTCTGGCAAGACCATTTAGAACTGTAAAGCTAGTAAGTAACAAAAAGGGGATAAGTAATGAAACAGTGTCTGGTGGGAGTATTCAGAGATAGAATTTTTCAGACTAAATAATCATATTCAGATGAGAAAATTATGTTGAATACTTAGCTGTGTGGGTCTCTAGAGAAGGGGGTTATTTGGGGTTCCTAAAATGCGGTAGATAATGCCAAGATAAAAGGGTACCTGAAGCAGTAGGCAGAGATTACTAAATAAAGTGCAGGTTAATTATTGAGTATCTGCAGGGTAACTGTGGGGGGTGAGGACACTGGGAGAATTCTCTTTCTAAGCCAGTGAGAGAAAGAAGATGGATCACAGAAGGAGATGAGGTTGTGGAAGGGATGAGAATTTTCCTATTTCTTACAAATTATAAGAAATTAAACATATTATTTTCAGACTAGCCTAAGAATAGATAAAATTCCTTCTGAAATGATTTAATGAATAGTGCAGTGGAAGTAGAAATTGTAAATAAAGATGAAAATAAAGAAACAACAAAAGAACTTTAAAAAATTCTCATTTGTTTTGAATGGAGCAGGAATATTTCTACAAATATATTAAAGTTCCTGAGCTGCTACAGCAGATTTATTTATTTCTATTTCTCCAGAAGGACAATGTCATTCTACCATTGAAATCAAAATTAATGGCAAAATTAAAAAGTTATCACTTTCCTTCTTCTCACCTCTGTCTGTACACATAGATGTTACTGATGTCTCTAGGTTGAAATAACAGAGGCAAATTAAAAAAAAAAAAAAAAAGTATATAGATGATGTTACATTGTCCAGGAATGTGCTGAGAGCTTCAGTTTTGTCTGTTGTCAGAACTGTAGAAATCAACTTGACATGGAATGTCTGCATATTCAGGAATTATCTGGGAAAAATCACGTGCAAAGGCAGCACCAGTTAGGAGTGGTGAATTGCTTGAACTCATTTGTAATAGTCATGAGCAGTTTGATCGTTTCCCCAGCCTTTTGAAGCCGTGTGATTTGTGCTGTAAAGCTAATGCTGGCAATAAAGAACCCATGTCTATCAGTTAATCAGGTTGAAGATGGCAGCTGTTTCACATCAAGAGGATTTTAAGACAAAAGAAGAATAAAATACAAGACAGAGAGAGAAAGGAAAATTCTATTCTTTGTCAGAGTCTAAAATAATCGTGATGATTTAAACAATTCCAATGAAGACCTTTGTGTATGCTGAAGAGATAGTGGGAAATACTGTGTTTCATTGATGAAGCATTGATACAATCAGCTTCAGGTCTCATTGAATGCCTTGAAATCCTTTCCAATTCCTTTACTTTTCAAAGTCTCTGGCATGTTGGAGAAAGTTACCATTTCATCCTTTGTTGCCACAGCCTTCAAAATGGCAATAATTATTGTGGCTTTTATTCTTAGAGTTATGCAAGAATAAAGGATATTGGATATTATTTCTGTCATTTAAAGGAAGTTTTTCAATTCTAGCAGAAGTTTTCTTTGATTTATTCCAAATGTTTCTTTGTTTATATCATGTGCTGACCTGATAATAAGACCCACTGTGAGAAAGGACACTTCTATTTCTTAGCTTAGATGAAGCTGGAAAGAGGTCTGAAATGTAGGATTTCAGTTGGGGAAACCCTGTCCCTGCAGTCAGTAAGGTTTTGCTGTTGTCTTCAGCTGAGCCTAAATTTACCCCACTGTGCATGAGGAAGACCTGTGGAGTGTTCTTTTGGATTTAAGCAACTCCAACAAGGTTTTGTTATGTTGGTTTTATGACACAAAATAAACACCACTAGCCAGGGGATTCTGGTTCAAATGATCACCATCTAAAGACTGTACTGGATGTAATTTTTTAATATATTCATGAATATTATTTGATTCTAGGAAAAAAAAAATAAAGCAATTAAGCCATACTGGTAAATAGTTAATATACTCATTGTTCCTTTTCCTTCCTTACCCAAAAGCAGTTCTATATGGAGTCACTGTTAATTTTGTAGGTAAATGGTGAATTATAGAACCATGTTATAAAAATATCTCTCTGCCTAACACATCTAGCCAGTGTCTTGCAATCAATTCATTTTGAGACTCATCCCACTCTTCAAGAAGCCTCATACAGGCAGAACAATCCACCCCACAATATTTTATCTTTTTGCTTCCACGAATTGCACACAGCCAAAGGCTAAGAAAGGGTGAGATTATAACACTTTCTTGTACATAGAAACATTAGCAGTTCTCAGTCTCACAGTATGGAATATATGACTGGAACTTTAGATGGATACCAGTAGGAAGGGCATGGGCTCACTCTTCAATGAGACCCACAATGCTTTTTTAGTCCACGAATGGCTCAAGATTACAGACTTTAAGTTCATGGTGGCTTTAGGTTTTTTAAAGAGGGCTTTTATGGCTCTCTCTGGGTTTTGTAGAGTTGGATAAGGGCACCTGGTTTTGCAGATGTAGGGAAGTGAATAAATAGTGCTAATAAATATCTTAAATACTCATCAAGAATTTCCTGAAATATTTCCTCAGTAACATGTTTGACACATATTTGCATTTATTTTGTCGTGTATACAAAAAATATGGTGACTCTGCAATGTATCCTTATACATTTAACATGTGTTTATTAAACTTACCAAGAAGTCACAAAGAATATCACATATGCAGTCTCTGGAGAGGGAAAAAGTGAAGCAAAGTTCAATACATGTTCCCAAAATGCAAGGTTTTATCTTCTAAGTTGCTAAACAGATTTAATACATGTTATAGTTAGTACAGAAACCTTAGTTAAGCACTAGGCACTGGTGACTTTTGATCTTGATTGTATCACAATTGTATAGTATGCATTGACAGTATACTCATTTATGTGCCTATATATTCATTCAAGTGGTTTGTTGTGGCTTCTTTTACCTAAATGAAAGTGGTTTATTTTTGTTTTCCCACTTTGTTCTGCTCTGTTCCCATACCTTAGTGAAGCTGGCTACAACTGTTACTGTAGCTCTGTAGCTGAATACATGGGCAATTATTTTCAAACAGCTGGAAACTTTTTAAGGCTCGTTTTTCTGCTCCGTGAGGTATTAGTAGGTAGCTCTTCTTTCATGATAGATTGCATGGCCCTGCCTGAAGACTACCTATATTTTCAATCTCCTTTTGCTTATACTTAACAGTGAAAAGGTCTGTAACTTGAACCACACAACTATCAGGTTCCACACAGGAGCCTCACTATTTGGCAAATTATTTGCCTTTGTTGCATTCATTTTTGTTTATAAAATACTAATTACCTCTTTTATTGTTTGAAGAGATTAAAAGTTAATAGGAGAAACTAAATAAACAGAATGCCATTCTGCACAAACTATATAAGCTGGTAATTAATTTCTGGCCTCCTCTGAGCTAATTAACTCATATAAAGAAATGAAGTTAATGAACCATAATTCTAGTCATACAAGTGTAGATACAAGCAGTTTGACTTAATGAATTAATAAGATATTTCCTTTCTTAGAGGTTTTTCAATTGTCTTCCTAGTCTGTAGGCCTTCTTAATGTTTCTTTCTGGCTAAAATATTTAATAAATGTCAGGGCAACCTGGAGATGGGACTTCACAAATTTTACTGTCATGTAGGAGACCACAATTTCAGAGCAAACAGGGAATTCTAGCTCAGCTGGGTGATGAATCGTGATACACAACAGAGATGTTTTATTCTGACTGGAGGTGATGCAGTAACCATCTTAGACTGAAAAGTAGCAGTGTCTGAAAATGTAGTCACTTTGCTTTATCTGGACAAAGGCACAAGTAAAAATGAAATAATTAATAATTATAATTATACCCCTTTGGCTGAGTGAAAGGATCAGTTTCTAGTTTAGACTGCTGACAACCTCATTTTTATCAGCATTTCATCTGGAATTTGGACTGTTATCTGAGCAGGCTATAATCAAAACTTGAGTTGGATGTATAATTCTTACTTAATCTTTAGCAAAAGATTGTTTATCTCATGCTCCCTGATTTTCTGGAAATAAGACTTATTTTGCCTGTTTTGCTGCAGTACCAATAAAATGTTAGTTTTTACTGTGCTAAATTGATACCAAATAGACTCCGTGCTTAAGAAAATAATATATCCAGTGTGACAGTCCTTGGAAAACCCTATCCCTGTGGCTTTACTTTAAAAGTCATCTCCCTGTAAAACTTTCTGTGATGCCATTAATACTCCCTCAGAGGTGAGTCTTACACATTTTTGAAGTACACAAACTCACAAAATTCCATGGAGTACAGTTTTCTGCAAGACTGATTTTCCATTTCATTTCATGGGATAAAACATGATTTTATAGATTACTTTATTGTCAATATTTAACAAACATTTTAGAATTATTTATTGATAAGCAGAGGACATGAGAACGTGATGCTTCTAACACATTAAGAAAAAGAACATAAGCAGAGGGAAAAAAAAAATATTTGAAATCTGATTTTTCCCTTCAGTACTGGAGTACAGAACAGAATTGGACATCTGTTATGAAACCTGGAACTTCATGAAACAGTGAAAGGATTCTGTTGATTTCAGATGTATTTGCATCTCTAATTATTTCAGAAGAAGAAAATAAAAGAGGTAAAAAGTCTTTAGATATTTCTGAAGGCCACACTACTCTATATATATATTCCTTGCTCCTTTTCCCTTTCAGATGAAAACTTCTCTTATCCTTTTGTTTTAAACATATCATTTACCTAAGTGTCAGTGGTCTCTGTTTCAGACCTTTGACCTTGGACTGTGACCACGTCATCAATTTTGTTTTCCTTGGGCCTGAAAGCACAGCTGACACAGCTTTAGAAATGTATTTCAACTTGATTTAGTAACTTTTATTTATCCATCTCCATTATTTACTTAGATGCTAAGAGTATATCCTTTCTGGGCTATTTGTTTCTAATTGTTGAGGTAGACACACATAAACATGCTGCAGTCACTAAAAGTAAACAGTGTCTGGCTGCTGATAGTCTGGACATAATTCAAAAAAATCTCTTATATAGCAGGACAGCAGCATTTGTTATTAATGAAAAAAATGGCTGCTTAGTACCAGCATGCAATGTAATTAAAAAGCAAGATTCCAATAAAACCTGTTTCAAAGCAACTTGTCAATATAAAACCCATGAAGGAAAACTTAAGCATGACAAAATATGACTTTCTTAAAGAAAAGATTGGTGCACCATTCCAGGTTTTTCACAAATAAGAATACAATTTCTTTGTTTTTCTTTTTTTTTTTTGGTTCTGAGTCCATTTCTCTGATGCTGCCTGTTAATAGATTCTAAGTATAAGATCCAAATACTTTGTCCATCCAAATCCATTCATAGCAGACTCAGAGCAATGGCAGTATCACATGAGGTTCTACCATAGCCACATATGGAAGGCATCTGAAAAGAAAATGCTGCAGAATCTTTTTGAGTAGGCAACTGTATTCATTCAGAGCATAAATTATAAGGTATTCCATATTATCACAAGGGCAAATTTTATCCCTCAGGGTAAGTATACCTTTCACCTAGAATAAATATTTACTTATTTATGAAAGGAAGGTGGGATGGTGCCCTCACTGACTACAACAAACATTTTAGGAAACACATAAGGTTATTGCTATCCTTAAGTTCTTTTAATGCTGTGTGAGATATCGATGGTTAAAACTTGCATCTTATCTTACAAGCTCACTGTACTTGCTCAAGGACAACCAATAGAGAGTTATCCAGAGCAGCCTCCATCTACAACCAAATCTTTGCCAAATCAAATTCTTATGTCTTCCAGAGCAAGCCAAAACCACAAAGTTCAGGCATTGGCAGAGTTCATCTTTGATTAGGAACCTAACTGGGGTATATATTGTGTTCTAAAATTTCTGATTAATAAATTATCAAGTTATTCTCTTCTGTAGACTTTGCTGCCAGTAGATTCCTGCTTTAAAATGCTCCCCATCTTCCTGTCTGTAATCTTTTTTTGAGATGCATCATAGTGCTAGAAATATGCTACTGGGCATGGTTATGCTCAGAGCTTAAACTACAGATTTCAGAAGCCTAGTCCTATTTTAATCACAGACTTAAAACTTCTGTATGTATTACAGCTAATCTTCTCTTCCTTTAGAAAATGACATGTTTTCAACGTATGTCAATGAACAGTATAAAAGATCATTCTTTTAACAGATAAAAGTAAATCCTGGTGAACTTGATAGGAGCTGCCTGAACAAGGTAAAATTAAAGTAGAGCTTCCTGTCTACACTACGAATTAACATATGGATGTTCTGCACTAAGATTATATCTTTTTTCCCTTGGTTTCCTTTGTAGGCTTGATTATTATTAAAGACTAAACCCTATGTTTAAGACTGTGTGAGTTAATACTCTTGAATTAACTTTTAACTTGTATTTTTTTCCTAGTCCATAATCAGATAATCTATGAGCAGGACTGTTTAATAACTTTTAATTTTAGAATTTTATTTTTCTAATGACCTTTAATATTAACCCTTGCTTGGTTGATAAAAGGAATATATTTCATGTCCTGTGTGTGAACTATAGAGTCTGTCCTACTGCTAGATAGATGACATGCAAGTATTATTTGTTAAATAATAAGACCAAGGAGAATATAAAATAGAAAAACATTCCTGAAAGGTGATACTTGGTGGCTGAGTTTACAGGAGAGAGTCATATTTCCATGTGGTGCTGCTGTAGCCATGCACCCTTTCAATAGCCTGTTTCATGTGGCTGCCTGCACACTTGACCTGCACTTACAGATTTAAGCGTTCAATTCCAAGTCACACCACAAGCAGGCCACCTTCAATAAGCAATTTGAAAAGGCTACAATCTCTTCAGATTAGATATTTCTGTGTGGAAATCTTCCCATAATTTTGGCACAAGGAATAATTTTACAGCTTGTGGTTACTACATTCCTTTATCAAATTCTGGCCACCAGTGAGAAGGGGGGAGCATATGCATTCTAATGATGAAGGGCAAGTTGGGCAATGATGACAAGCAGACACCTAAAACTCTGGCAGGCTTTTTCCACCATGGTTCATGCAACACTGGATGTACATGTGTTATCATTCTAAAAACAAAACAATGGTTATGATCATTATTGGGAGGACATGGTTTTAGAAAAATAAACTGCTCTCTGAAGATAGCTTTAGTGACATAAACATATTAATGCTGAGATATAAATCACAGGGTCCTTCTGCATTTTCATTATCTTCCTCTGAGGATTTACTGTGCTATAAATGAGATTCTATGGGAAATTCACCCATATATAACAATATATAGTGAGTGTGATGTCAAGCCTATAAGGATTAACACTCAAATCATTATATCTATATTTTAATCATAGTTGTAATCAATTATAGTTACATAATTTCGACCTTTTTCTCTATTTTTAATACACTCTGGCTGCTGTATTAATACTTTTTTGGTTGTTGAGGGGAATCACAAATGGTTTCTTAAATTAGAGAAAGAAAAACATTGAATTCTTAAGCAGATAAAAAAGGCTTAAATACATCATGATTAAACCATATGTCTTGTACGATCATCTCTTAAGTACTATAAGTCTTTACAGATGTACTGACCTCTTAGATTCCACAGCACAAATGAATCCCATTGCAACTGTGATATATTAATATTTGTCAAAGTCCTCCAAATTGAAAAGATTTTCTTTTCCTAGTACATGGGATTGCTTAGTTGAAAATTAAAGTTCTTGTCCAAATAGAGCTGACAATTTGTTGCCTCCTATTCTGGGGAAATGTCTCCCTCCCTCTGTTAGATAATATTTATTGTGTTTCATTTTTAATAGCGTGAGAACAATTCTGGCCCATTCATAGTTACTAGAAAATGTTCGAGTCTTTAGGAGCAAATGAAGTTGAGAGTACCTAAACATCTTGAAGACTATCTCACCTTTTTGCATAGAAACACTGACTCAGACAAGAAGTAAGGGTAGCGAAAAATAAGATTATTATTTTCACACTTTCCACATTGTCATTCTGCTTCAGTGGTTGTTTAATCAACAAGAAATTAAAAATTATTTGGAGAAGTACTTTGTCCTGAACATTATTTTACCTTTGTAATATTGCCATTTATGTGGATTGTCTTCAATCTGGGAGAATAGGAATAGAAATTATGTCTCTCATTTCTACTGTTGCAGGCTCTCTGCAACATAGGGACATGTCATGACAACCAACCTTCAAACAGTAGAAAACAGGCATCTCTGAAACATAAATAATGTGGATTGATTTTGGAAAACTACAGGTTGAAATCAAAAAACCAACCAACCCATTCATCCAGTCCACCACAAAACAGACTTATTCAGGCCCTAATCTTTAACTCAAGTGGAATCTAGCTAAAATGAAACAGGTGAGCCTGATACTTCTAATGTGATGGAATTAATGCAAACACTAGGTAGTTTATTTTCAGGTCACATTTGAATGTGATTTATGAAAAATACCATCAATTGAGTTTAATCACCTAGGAATTTGCTTTTTAAGTCATCTTCTAAACCTTGATATTGAATTAGTCGTGGTATTTTGAGCCTTAAAACTTGCATCTTTACATGCTACTTTACACCATTCTGACATTTATCTCTTTTGAGCTCAACAATTACGTTTTATAAAATCCGAATTTTCTTTCTGAAAAATGGTAATTTTTTTTTAATTCAGAATGACCTTTCCATACTGCACTGCAGGAGACCTAGGTTAGGCAAGCTTTCTACATAAAGAAGTTCTGCCTCGACCATGCAAGGATCAAGTGTTGGAAAATTTAATTCCCAACACAAAATGGAAGGTGATCAGAAGATTGTGGATTATATCATAGTCTCTGTGGAGTGTGCAAGACTTGCAAGTCTGTGGCAGATTGTGAGCTAACAGTGTGAATTAATAATTCTGCATTTAGAGGTGTAATTGTGAAGAAAAGGATAAAATTTTGTGTTGACTTAACAGAAGACTCTTGCAGTGTGATAAACATAAGTGATTTTTCTAAAATGATGGGTACAACTGAACATACAATAGCTAAATGACATGTTTAAGAAGAAATTGTCCATAGAGTAGCAAAAGGCATTTACAAAAAAATTACCTGATCCTTTTTAGCAGATGGATTATAACCATAAATAGAGAAACAGCAAAGTAAGATATGAGTAATATAAATATAAGCTTGTTGAATGCATGTCATCCATTTTATGTATTAAATTACACAAAATTCTTCATAAATAAGTATTTGTAGCTATTCTGCATTAAGAAATAATCTACAATAGTGGTGTCAGTTATACCAATAAACACCTGTCCACCCTGTTAAAAATAATTGCACAGCTTTTTGTCTGAACTTGTCTGGTTTCCCAGCTACTGAATTTATTAGAAAGGGTGTGGGATGGGGAATCTCTCCCAGATTTCCCTGAAAAAGTCAACAGTTAACTCAGCAGAATATCTTTGTCAATGTATACTTAAATAGAACGTAATAGATGCAATATAAAAAAAGAAATATATGTGTTCCTGTCTGTCTCTCAAAACTCGCCATCAAAAATTGTTCACGGAGGAAGGCCAGTGGATGTACTCTATACTCTGGAAGAGCAGAAAATCTGTCAGATGGTTGACACAAAAATAGACATAGAAGTAAAAATTCACTTTCTGCTTGGTCTCCCAAGCATTCATGGATCAAAATAATACTGGAAATGAGAAGCAGCTTTGCTTCTGTACAACAAAGAACAGTGATAGTCAATGACCTTGAGTACTGAGAGCATGCAGGAGGCATACAGGGAAGTTACAAGATGTAATTATTCTAATGGAGCATTGTTACTGAACCAGCAGCATCCCATGCACCATCTCAGTGGCACAACCAAGACCAGAGAATTTTGAGCTGCAAAATAATATGCTATGAAATAGGTACAGATGTAGAGTAATGGACAGATCCCAGAAGAGATGCCATTGCTGTGCAGACAGGTGGGATCCCATGGCAAGAGCATTGCCTTGTAATTTATTTTGGGGTAATTTCTCTGGATTTTTAATTTGGGTACGAGGAAGCAGACTGGATATAGATGGTAATTCCTGATGGAGTGTAATGCTTTGTGAGAGATGGATAGGTTTGCTTATATATCTTTTAGCATTCATTATAGCCTTCAGAAGACACAGGAAAGCCAGGATAAACTACTCATGACTGTAGCTGTGCTGCATACTGTATAAGGTATGAAGACACTGTGAAAAAGATGTAAAACTGCATGTTGAATAATTATTATGAAAAAATGTCTGTAAAGACTCTAGATACTCCTGATTAATTCACATGGAGGTCACTTGCAGTAAATATATGAGATGTTTTGTCAGAAAAAGTTATCAAGCATGATTCTGCAAAAGCAGCAAATAAAACAGGAAACACTAAGGAAATTCCAGCTTAAAAAAAAAAACAAAAACAAAAAAGAACAGCTGTATGTCTGCTTTTTACCA
The DNA here is from genome assembly GCF_041296385.1 of Aphelocoma coerulescens. Lineage (NCBI taxonomy): Eukaryota > Metazoa > Chordata > Aves > Passeriformes > Corvidae > Aphelocoma > Aphelocoma coerulescens. The sequence goes on along the minus strand of NC_091015.1, from coordinate 70,873,415 downwards.
AGACCAACAAATGGATTTTTACACTATTAGAGTTTTTTTAAGTAAAAATGTGTTTTAGTAAGGCTACCAGTAGTTATTTTCCTTTTTCAGTGTATTGATCACAGTCTAGAGAAGCAACAGCTCATATTTAAGGACTCTGTTACTAAACAAAGAACACCAGCAGTTTAAATATCTAGGTCTCTTACAGTCTCCAAAAAAGACTGTGAAGTGTGTAAAAGAAATGTATTCTCTTTTAGTCAACCATGTATGTTTATCGACATATTCATGGGAGCTGAGTAGCAATGGAGTCTCCAGAAACAGCAATTGAAAACACTTTCCTGATGGCACCATTGGGACAATTAATTATTCAGTTTCACATGGAGAAATACGTTAGTGTAGCTAAATGAAGACAGGAGAGAATACAGCACTTAAAACAAAGTGTTTCTCATTTAAAGCATAAATTCATGTACATAGGTCTAGTTCACTTTAGTCAGCAAATGTGCAGCTTCCAGTACCACTGACAGGTCAAAATAGGCATGTTATTGACAGAGGCAGAAAATAAGGTATTCAGTAACATACATACCTTTTCTTCTACAGCTCTGTGTCTGTCTGTGTAATTTTCGAAGACAAAAATCTTCTATATCACTTATTTTGGATTTGGAAAGAGGGAAGTACTTGAGATATGCTGTTTTGATTTCATATTAATTCATAAATGTAATGATCTTTATTCCAGCATAGATATTAACATTAGTGTGTTGAGTAGTCAAAGGAAGATAAAAACATGTATACAGCATTTTGATGACTTACATGACATTATGTCATCATAAAAGAAAAATGATGTCAAGAACATTTTACCTGCACAAAGAGAGACAGTATATTGACATTTTGCCTTAAAAACTCAATAACCAGTAATTTAAGAAGCTACAGAATTTCAGACCTTGCGAAACTCTGAACTGAATTTGGCTCCATTTCCTAAACACATGATAAATTGTGTTTACAGAGTATATTTATTATATTCACACCTAGAGAGGTTGCAACCAAAGTCTATTACCAGCATCATGGATAAGGATTATACTTACACACTCTGTGATGACAAAAACCAATAATATGCACAACAATGGAAGAAATGGTTCCTGCAACATTTTCTCCACATTTCTGCAATCAGGTAGGGCCACAGAGGAACTTCACATATTCACAGTATCTTCCAGTATGGAACTAAAAAGTAGATAAAGAGCCATCAGGAATCAGAGAACTAGAAATTATGCTTTTTCATTACATTTCCATGGCCTAACATTCATTCCAAAGCCCACTGTGGAGTATCTTAACTTTTCCTTACAGGTTTTTATGCTCTTCTCCTATATAAGTGATCCTATTTCAATAATTCTTAGTTGAGCCCAATATGATCTGCCTTGAAGAAGAATTTGGCTTCCTCTTTCAATGCTAAACTAGAAAAAAATCATGCACCTGAGCTTCAGAATTACTACAGCATTTGAATGAAATGTGTTTCATTTTTAACATTTTGAATCATATGTGATTTGTGTTGCAAGCCAAAGTCAAGAACGAATTTTCCAGAAATCTCTGAGAAATAGGTGTTCTAGTCCTACTGTTCTTATTTAGAGGTTAGGAATTATGACTTTTTACAACTTCTAACTCAAATTATACAAAGAAAAATCAAAGCTATTTAGCATTGGTTTATGTAGCTATTTTTGGCATTAAGAAAATAAGTCACTTAGTATGCACTGCATTATTGTACTATTGTGCTGGCACCAATTTGTTTGTTTACTGATTGAAGCTAATTTAGCCAGTTTATAACATGTCAGAATTTTTCCAGGGGTTATAGAATACATGCTTTTTGGAGGCTTGCACAACCACTGATAATTAGAACATTAGCCCTTGGGTTGTTTCCTTTCTGTTTTTCCAAAAGGAATAAAAAACCACCTGGATGTGTTAAAACACCTGGGTAATTTATATGGAACACACACAACATACACATACACTTTCTTCTCCAAAACAGTAGAGCTTCTGTTTCCATGCTGGCACAGAAATGATTGATATAACTAATGACTGATGAAGTAAAACCACTAGTTGTTAATAATTTCACAGTAAGCTTGTGTTTGTTGTTATAAAAAATAAGGGCCCGATTCCTATGTGTATTCTGCATTGACATGACACAGAGATAGGAAATGGCATCCAAACTTGATTTTTTCTATTACTTCTCTTAACCAAGATTGTAGCACTGCATTTAAAACTACTATCAAATATTTTCACAGAAAAATTCTACTCAGATAAATGAATAATATTTGTAAAAATTATATTTTGAAAAGCTAAAATATTTTTTTCTACCTAGAAAGGACTTTCATTTTTGAAAAATATTTATTGAACTTCCTGATGTGAAAGACCTTTTTTCCATCATATTCCTGAAGTAAATTTAGCCAGCAAACAAAAATATCCTAATTGTCAAGCATACCTTTTTGGGGAAGGAATTGCTTGATAACTCACTGTAATTTTAAATGACTAATTTGTGGGAAACCAAAAAACTGCTGTTCATTTGGAAATCACTTTTTACAAAACAGTTTATTATTAGTTTCCAAATTAAGACAGGGCAAAGTAAAATTATTCCTCCAAGTAAATGAATAGGAAAGTTCTTAAGACAAGAAAAGTGTAACATTTTCTTTTATTTTGGTTCAAAAGCTGTAGTCTGTTCACAAGACCCATCTGAAAGATTTTGTATATACTGAGAGAACAGCAATTCCTGGAAAACTTCAAATGTTCCAAAACATCAACAAAAACTCAGGGTGAGAAGAAGACAAAATTACTTATCTCACTCTTTCTTTTATGACAGACTTATGGCAAGGATGCTAAAGGTGTTTCGCCTTATCACACTTCCTAGAAAAAGGAAAAAAATATTAAAATTATAAACACCATACATAGAAATTTCAGAGAAAAAAATCTTAGAATGCATTATTCCTGGGTGATTTATACTTAATAATTAGGTAAAACAACAATTTCTTCATCCTTCTCCTGTACTGGATCATGACAATGCATCCATGTTGTGAGTACATGTGGGTACAAAGGGACCTTGAAAACTTGGTTAATGCAGCTGAGCTATTTTGTGTTTATATAAAGAGAAAAAATCTTACCATCTTTACTCATGCAAAACCACAGTTTTGCTGCAGGATTCAAGTACATAAACTACATAACACCCCTAGAAACAATTAAGAAAATTCTTCCATCCAGCTATACACATTGGGAAAAAGCCCTAACCAGCCAAGAGTAAAACATAAACATCTTTATTCCAAAAATGAAAAATATTTGTCTGACCTGAGCTATGCAGCATTCTCCATACCCAAGGCCTGAACAAGGCATTGTAGATACCCACTGCAAGCCCTCAAGCATGCTGCCTGCAAACCCAGCGTAGGGAACACAAAACTGATGTTGGAGATGACTGGCCATAGTTTTTAGGGGGTTTGTGGTTTCTTTTTAAAACACTGTAAAAACACTGTGATGAAGTTCCTTTGTCCTTTGCCAAACCTGGGCTGTGTTGAGGCCTCTTCCTGACAATGTTCCATTCCCATGCACCCTCCTCAAGGGCTTGCATGGTATGATCAGCCATTACCACATCAGCCCGTGGAGAAGGGCGCAGCCCTGGGTGCCCCTTGGCTACCCTGAGAGCTCATATCCTTCCACCTGCTGCTTTTAGGTCATGGAATCAAAAAGCTGAAGTGGACTCTCTTGTGGAGGCAGTTTGGGCTGCTGGGGGGAGAGCAGGAAGAGGAGGCTGGAGGCATGGCATGCACTCCCTGCCCGGGAGTGGAGAGCTGCAGGCAGCCCAGGCTGCTCAACATTGCCCCTGACACAGCCCACAACTCCATATCAAAGCAATAACAAGAACTGCAGTGTAAAACTGCCTGACTTTTATTTCTGTCTTTCCAAGCTATTGGCTCCTTCACTAATAATCGGGATTTATTACTGGGCCCATCTGCTGCTTCTCTAAGGTCAAAAGGTAAACCACAGCCATCGCTGATGTCACCATCAAGGTAGCTAGTAGCAAATGGACCCTGACAAGTGTACTTTTAAAAGAATATTGTGGCAAGAGCACTCTGAGCATGAAAGTCAAGCTGATAAAGAAAATAAAGTCCAAAATACTAAAAAGATGTCAGCTTTTAACCCATTAATCCAAGTGATGGAGTCCAGCTGTCAGTCTTCTATCTGAGCAGCAGTCAGAAAGAAGAATGAGCTCCTATGCCCAGTGAAATGTAATCAGGTCAATCTCTCTACAAGGAAATTCCCAGCACATCCCATTTTACATGTATTCCTAGTGCGGACTCCTCAAAGGTACCAAGAAGTAGGAGTGGAAAGAGGATGAAGTCCTTGCCATAGTATTCGCTGTTTCTTCGTGACATAATGATGTTTCATGAAGAGCCATCACTCTGGTTTTGTTTCTCAGCTTTTCATTTTCGCTCACCAAAACCTGGCTCTGAGGCATTTATTTCTGTAGCTAAAGCAACATTTTTCAAGTTCAATGGATAACCTCTGTCCCTTGCAACTGCAGCCCTCCTGATTTCTGATGCTGCTGTAATAAGGATCACAGTTTTCCTTCTGCATTGCTCTGTGTTTTTATTCAGGGTGATGTAAAAGGACCGCAGCTAAGGTTAAACTCTCCAGATAATTTTGTTGGTACGTTTTATCAGTTTCCGGGCAGGAAACTCCTTTTCGACTGCATTTCCAGCTGAGAATAGAAAGTGAAAAGGGCAGAAAGACTGATGTGAGATAGAGCAGCCCTTTTTCCAGTGGAGATGGAGGATTTACCTCACAGTTTGAGAACAAATTAGAAACTGACAATGTGTCAACAAAGAATTACTTGCTTTGTCTCAGCTAATGTTTCAGAGAGGTTATCTATATCCATGCAGCAACACCGCAAACAAGCAGCAGGTTGCTGACAACTGATGTAAATAGCTACAATTCCTCTACTCTCAGGGTCATACATTACTAGCATCATTTTCTTCTTTCCATATCAAGCAGTTGGTGGAGATAGTGATTTGTAGCATATATATACAAATGAATTTCCAGTCAACAGATACATAAAGCAGATTTTTTTTCTGATTCCAGGTGCCATGCCATCAGCAAGTGTTCATGGTCTGCAAACACTCCAGCAATTTATTTTTACATTCTGAAGGCAGGATGGGGAGTGAAAATGGAAGACGTAGGTAAGTAGAAGCTTGGTTAGATTAAACTTCAGATCTTTTGCTTTTCCACCTTGTATGTAAGGACTTATGTTGCTTTCCAGGCAACAAGCAACAAGTACAGTGGTATTGACTCTGCATGTGATTAGTGGTGAGTCTTTCTCATTAAGCTCTCTTTACTATTTAAGGTGATGGTGACTGCAATGTCATAGAATCATGGAATGACAGAATGGTTTGGGTTGAAACGGACTTTAAATATCACCTTGTTCCAAAAACACTGCCATGGGCAAGGACACCTCCCACTAGACCAGGTTGCTCAGGGCCTTTTCCAACCCGGCCTTGAACACTTCCAGGGATGGGGCATCCACAACATCTCCGGACAACCTGTGCCAGTGCCTCACCACCCTCACAGTAAAGAATTTCTTCCTAATGTCTAATCTAAATTGACCTTCCTTCAGCTTAAAGCCCTTACCCCTTGTCCTACCACTATTTGTAAAAAGTCCCTCTTCAGCCTTTTTGTAAGACCCCTTCAGGCACAGGAATTCTGTGATAAGGTCTCCCCATAGCCTTCTCTTCTCCAGACTGAATAGCCCCAGCTCTCTCAGCCTGTCTTCAGACTCCCTCTAGCATGGATGGATGCCACATGCTTTTCTTCAATGTTTATGCTCCCTTGAGCATTTGCTGCTAATGCCTCTGCTAAAAATCCAGAACTGATTGGTTAAATCCAGATTCACCTCCAGACAAAACTCTCCTTATGCATCCTCCTACATCACAGTCCTAATACCCACAGACAAGTATATTCCATACCAAACTGCCAGTTTCAGTACCAGTTAGCCAGAGACACACATCACCTTAGTGCAGCTGGCAATATTTTGAAAAGGAAGTGACTAGCAGGCCTCAGCAGTCCACTGGAATTTCTGTGTCACTCTGAAATGTTTTCTGACTGTAAGGCTCAAATCACAAAAGCCACTTGCATCTGAGGTGGTTTATTCAGAACTGCATGTGATAAATGGGTTAAATATGGGTCAGACGCTGGAGATTGAAGAGGTATAATATTGGGGGCTTTATAAAGCACTTATTTTATGTGTTTGTACTGCCACAGTGTGTGGATCTTCTCTCATACAAGACATACATAAATTACTGAGAATGAAACTGACCCATGAAAAATAAGAGTTTTAAATGTGGAGTCTAATTTAATTCATCAAAGTGTGAAAGGTTAAAAGTCCTGCTTTCAGTACCAGTTTCTGCATAGCCTTACCTTTGAAGCTGTCTTAACACCTGGATTATTTTCCGGTGTATTTGATTCTCTAAAATAAAGCATGTCTGCAAAGAAGGCTTAGGAGCAAATAAACTGAATGAAAAGCTAGTCACAGTGGTCAGATTGTCAGTCATGGAGGTTACATCTGTGCAAGGAATGGGTATGGCAGGAGCAGACCGAGGGCATATTTACCCCCTGGTACCTCACCAATCTACCTGTGCTCAGAGTAGTAGTAAGTGCCTCGAGAGATAATGGGGTATTTCGGTCTCTGTTTGTTTTTTCCTTGGCCTCTACTGAGGTTAAAACTGTGCCAGCTGCTGATAACTCTAATGGTATTTTTCTGATATGGAAACCTATTCACCAGAGATCATAATGGGAATATCAGTGTTTAGTACAAGTCCTTTGTAGTTATCAGATATTAATGGCCTTTAGTCTGTATTGACCTCACAGGCCAGACCAAAGCCAGGAATACACAGGGAGAAAAGGATGACAATTACTTTATTTTAATAATACAGAAAGAGGAGATGTGACATATTTGAAAAGAAATCCTTTAAGGTTTACACCTTAAACTCTTTTAGATCATTAAGGGAAAGCATTAATTTGTTTTAAAATAGAGGAGAAAGATAAAACCACACAAAAAATAGTATGTAATAGATGAACACATGTGCCTTGCGAGAAACACATTTTAGACTTAGAAGCATCATTGTACTTCTCACAATTACATTTGTTCACCTGCTTCTTAAGTGCACGCTTGTGGCTTGTTAACAAAATTGAATTGTTTGCTATACAGAGGCTCCTAGGTGCAAAGTTAGAGCTAGTCTTGTATTTTTGCCATCCTGTTGTACTGTGTGGCAGGTTTTTAAGTTTTTCTTCCAGTTTTAATGTCTCTTCTTTATGTTCTTTGTAATTATGGAAGTAGAACCTCCTAAGTCTATTTTGTCCTTCAAATCAACACGGCAAAAATATCGATTCAGGTAATGAGGCACAGGTGTACCTTGTAGGCACTCCATAAAGAATTCTTTCCTGGGGAATCAGCCCAAAGTTACTCAGCGCATTTCTGTAATTGTGCTACATTAGGCAAATTACTATATTAAATAGCCCACATGCTCACATTTCCACCTGAGTGGGGTGACACTAGGTTGTACACTTGGGTTGTAATAAATAACAGACAAGAGGAAACGATTAGTTTAAGTAGACTTGCTAAACAGAACTTTTCTGCCTTTTCCACTCTTGTGTTTAATCACGACTCTTCATTTCTGCATTTTACTTCAAAGTAGAAAAAAAGGTCATAGAAGTTCCCACTATTGTCATTTAGGTCCCTTCTTCATTCTTTTGTCCTTCCTTCTCCTTATCCTTTCTTTTTATAGTGACAATGTGTGTGAGACACTCTGCTTCAGCTCTAGACAGTCATTTTTCAAATAACCCCTGTGTGTATCAGATCCTTGATCTGTAATTTTTTGGCTCAAATGTTCTGACTGCTCCTCCATGTATTTCTAACTTCATCCAAAATGTTGTGAGACACTGGCACCACTTTGGTCAAATCCTCAGAATACATTACTGAACATTCATTTCCTAAAATTACTGGTAATTGTTCTCATTTCTCTGTGATTTCTTTCTCCCTTTAAACTCTCTTTCTTTCTCTGAATAAATGTTTCAGTGCCTCATGTGTTAATTTTTTACTGCCCTGTGATTATTTCTTTCTAGATATTTAGAGGGGGGATTATGTTTTTTTCCTTTTAGCAATCAGTTGATACAATTTAAGCATTATGACCCTTCTCTTCCTTTATTTCCATCACAAAAACATCTTTGTGGACTTAAGCCTATCTGTCAAAGTGAAAAAAAAGTTGTCATTCAAACTGGAGATTGCTGTCCAGAAGGTTGTTTAAAAAAAAATAAGTGTACTATGTATCAAAGCTCTTCAAGATCAACATCTGACTTCTTCTCACAGATCATTTCTTAAAAGGCTAATAATTTTCAGTGTCTGTCATAGAAAATTGACCAATCAGTTGTGATGACCTTCTTTACCTGGAGACTGCAAGTATCATCGGTAGAGATATTTTACTAAAACTCTAGGTCCAGTGGTATCATTTGTAGAGGCTGTTTATTTAAGTCTTCAGAATTTTTTTCTCCCAAACAATACAATGAAGCCCTTGGGGAGCATAATTGTAAAGTCATGAAATATTGTATGTAAAGATGAAATGCAATGATATATAAAAATTCATAAGATAATTTTACCCCCTACATCATTCAATTCAATCAGACATTCCTGTAACAGAGTTTGTTAGAAGTACTCCTTTTTTGCATGAAATCACTGGCTCCATACTCTTTCATGATGGCATCTTCTCACCACTTTCTCCCACTTCTCTGTATCTGGCTAGCTAATCATAATGCTTATGAAAGCAACACCTTTGAGGAAAGCATATAACTGCTGATTATATCATTTATTTCCTTTTAATATGTCAATAAAAAGGTAATTATATTTCATTTGTTTTTAGAGTTATAATTGTCTTGGAGGAAAAATTTGCCTGCTGGAACCAAATCCCAGAGATCAAAGCAGAAAGAAAGACAATAACCTTGCTATTTTCTTCAAGATAGAAGACTTTACCATTAAAAAAATAAATTGACAGATTCTTTGAAATAATTATTCTGAAACCAAAATGACCATAACTTCTTTTAAAAGAAGATGTTGTTTCAATAAATGGTCACATACTAAAAAACTATACACGTCAGGATAATTATATCAAAATGAATGACAAGAATACATTTGAAAGCTCTTTCTTATTTCCGCTAAGTCTAAAGTAATTTCAAATTGTGTCCTCTGTCTTCTCTCAACTTTTGTTGGGCCTTTAAAATGAAAGTACTGTGGAAAGCATCAATCACATGGAAAAGTCCAACACCTTTCTGAGGACAGCATCTGCTGATTTTATATTTGGTTACTAGACTGCTTACAGCTGGTGATGACGTCATATATCAGTTGTAAAATTTGCCTTCATTGGTGTCGAATGCAAAGCCTTGTTGTCTGAGGCTGGGATATAGTGGGCAGTTTATGAGTGCTTATCTTTTGATCAATATGATAGCTTTTCGTATAATAGCTCTTAGCACCTGTATAACTTCATTAACTTCAACTGAGCCATGTCTTATTGACGCCAGTGCAAGTGCAGGTAAGAGCAGATTCTGAGAACACTGTCCCAGTGTCAAACAAATGTTACTGTCCGTTTTTTACTTCATATTGTTAGCCTTTTTCTTCCAATAGCTCTTAAATTTTTTTTATCAGCATCTTAATAACAATACATTAGCAGTTCTTGTGGTGCCACAAACTACATTGTGTATGTTTTCATCAAACTGGTTGTACTCCAGTCTATTCTTTTCTACTCCTTGTATAATGAAGTGATTTCTCAAACAGTTAGGCCTGCTGCAGAGATGACCTCTTGTGATGCCATTCACTGTGATATGCAAGCACTTTCTGCTCACACTTAAAAAGATTTGTGACTTTTGCATTTTGGAAGTAGGTTGCCTGTAGGCAGATTAGTGCGTTTTAAGGCAGTGTCTAGCAACAGCCACTAAAGGCTGATTGGTTCCTCACAAACAAGAATTTTCCCTGCAATCATTTAGTCTGAATAATTCAGGCTCTAGAAGATCCTCCAATTGCTACATTTTACACTGATTCATTTCTATGGATCAAGTTTTGAAGACATCTGTCATTTTAACACAAACTAGTCTTCTATGAAAGGCATATTTTTATCAATAGGAGTAGATGAAACTGAGTGGCATTAAAGACATACATTCAAATATTAGTTTCATCAAGAAATCTGGCAGAACTTAACATCTGTGCTTTAATTCAAGTACAGAATCTGCAAAACTTCTTCCTCCAAAAGAAATATTTTAGAAGTCAAGCTATTCAAAGCATGGAACACATGGCATTTCACAAGGACAATAAAGAACTATAAATTAAGGGTGAAATATGCCTTCTGAATACTTCATGGTTTTATGTGTCTGTCTGTCCGCTCAGCACTGGTGGCAAAAACACAAACACATGAGTGAGTGAGCTTGAGGGTGGCACTTTTTGACAGAGTTACACACTATGAATGGAGTCAATCAAGTGGGGAGTGAAAAATTCATTTTCTGACAGGGGTGTCAACAGGGGTGTCAGCAGAATCATCAGGCACTGATGACAACAAATCCATAGCTGGAGAAAAAACTGACAGGGTGGAAAACCAGAGACTCTAATACTGATCCCTTCTTTTCAGCTGTCTAGAACATAATTTCACAGCAATTATTGCCCCACTCAGTTTTATTAACTGTGGGCCTTAGATGTTTATCTAGTCACAGGGCAGGACATATAAGAAATTAAACAAAAGTGAAGAAAAATGCTGTGTCATGAAAAAAATATTATTTCCCCTGATGTAAACTTTGAGGAGGAGGTCAGCAGAGGATGACTGCTGTATGTGTTAGAAGAATCTGCAGAGTGTTATTGACCTCCTCTGAGGTTAACTCAACAGAATCTATAGGTGAGTCAATCCTCCCATTTTGATAGGTCCAGGATTTCTGATTTACATGGTTGTTATGCTTTAGTTTATTAAACCAAGCTGTAAAAGCAAGGCTAAGTTTCCAACAAAGGGATGAAGGGATGAAGAAGATGTTTTAAAGCAGTAACTTTTCGTTGTTTGTTGTTCACATGTTAAGTGCACTCTGTGGACTAGAGTGACGAGGGTCCCATTTCCAACACAGCATGGAGTGGGTGATCTCGTCAACTGTAAAATGAAGCCATAAGAGCACAGCATGAAAATGTATTAGCAACAGTTAGATAAGGGAGACCTCAGCAAGGCGTACACACTTCCAATTGGTGAAATAATGCTTTTACAAATTGTTTTTGGTACATTAAGTACCTTTCACAGCCAAAATTAAAAAAAAAAAAAAAAAAAAAGAAGAAGAGAAAAAGTAGACAAAAATAAATAAATAAACAGAGCCACAGAATTGCACATACGATAGACAGAACTGGGGCTTTTTATTCCTCTCACAAAGTAATTTCATGCAGATTTTTTTTTATTGAAATTGTTTCCCAAGTTGACAGATCTTGTGTACAATGATAAATGACAAAGTGCTATGCAGCTGTCAGCCTGTGCTCAGGGAAATTGCACAAAAACTCCCTAATAATAATAATAAATATGCGTTTCTCCAAACAGAAGGTATTTTAAGCTGGAGCACAGTGGTTTAGTAAAGTAGTATTAAACAGCAGTGAGGTGAAGCTGAGAAAAGATTTATATATTTGTACTAATCTAGCAGCTCTTTACTGGCTATGACATGCTGACAAGGAAACAAGGGTTATGAAAAATGATCTGACACTATGCTGTTAAATCTATGAATTTCAAAGTGCTGAATAGTCTGTGGCTTGCCAGGATTGAATGCCTGAGTTATTTCAATGATTGTTACAGAAAAACTAGGACTCTGATAACAAACTGTAAGTGAAATAGTACCATAAGGAAGCCAGTTAAGTAAAGTGACACAGATGACCATAGCATGTTTTTTGGAAAGTCATAGAATTTCAGATAGAACATCAAAGGTGTTGATTCAATTCAAGACATCTTTTGAAAGCAACTCTCTTTGTTAGGAAAAATAGTCACATAAAATTTCCAGAGGATGCTGAAGAACACGTGGTTCAACTTCTGTGCCAGATCCTAAAATAGATTGAACACTTGTAGTTAAGAGGACTTCTAGACTGTAACATAAACTGGGGGTATCCGAGTTAAGAAATTACTGTCCATATGTTTTCGAGTGGGCCTCAAAAATTTGAATCTCAATTCAGTGCTTCATTGAATAAAACACAGAGTATGTTTTACTAAAACACAACACTGTTGTCTCACACATGTTGTTGAGGAGGTGCTGACAGTTTCTGCTGCTCAATGTCATTTATTCCATATAGAAACAGACTTTTGATAGTTTTAATTTTCTTTTCTACTGACAGTTTTGAGTACCTGTAAATGCTATTGAATTTCATTGTTCTTTGATTTCTGTGGGAATTAAGAATATTTCTTGGCATTACTTTACTTGTCAGCAGATACTTTTTGAGACTGATATTAAACCTGGACATTCTCCAAGTTTGGCATAGTGGGAAATATACATAGTGGGAAATATTACATCATTTTCAAGTATGACTACAACTTTCAAAGAGTAGGGGCAGAAAATCTCAGAAAAAGATGAATTAAATTTTGCAGTTGCATTAATTCTCCACTGTTTTACTGCAGACTGGAACTTCATTTTATTTCTTCAAGTTAGCAAAATAATAAATTCAGTGATATTTCTGACAAATTATTTCTTGTTAATAAACAACACAGCGCAAAAGACTTCATCTTCAACACAAGCTGTTGACTAAAATTGTTCATACCAATGACAGACTCATGTTTTTTCCTAATCCTTTATGCTTTGGGGTTTTGAGGATACTCTGGTGATCGGCTGATTCACATTTTGTCTCAGAGAGGTTTTGTCTCATGTCCTGGCAAGAAAAGGCATTGTGTTTGTGACATGAAATGGCCATAATCTGCTTAGCCATATTTGCTTCAGCTGTATATGGGGAAGTTATGCTTCAGTATAATTACAAATTAAATAAATAAGAAAAAAAAGAAGAAAAAGAAAGAGGAGGGAAATAGGAACAAAAAGGAAAAAGGGAAAATGAATAAAACCCCCAGAAATGAAATGTGTTTGTTATTGTATATAATCCAGTTATTCCAGACAGGAGTCATGATTGGTATTCTTATCACTAGAGAGTTGAAATAAATGGCTAAATTAAATTTCTAGACTCAGTAATCTTTGTTAACAATGTGTGAAACCACATGCTAACGTATGACTCTGCATCCATCAAAATTACACATGAAAGTTTTACAAACATTTTACTTCTCTTTTGCTTATTTCTTTGACTGATATCTTTAAATAAGCATGGAAGGGCCATATACCTTCATATTTTAGGGCCTGCGTGAACTTTAATGAGTTGTTTGTTTCTATGTTTTTGGTTTTTTCATCAGCCTTGTGCATCTCCTGATATCCTAATGCAATGGAATATTGTAATTGGATACAAAGATGAACAAACTGAAAAAAATCCTGTGTGTGTGTTGCTAATTTAATCTGCTGTGGAAACTAATAACTCATAAAATTGTTTGGATTAGTTATGTGCCTTTTTTAACAGATTTGAGGGACACTTGAAATCTTATTCAGACCTATCTAGATTAATAAATGCTACTGACTTCTGGGTGAATGACAGGCAAGAAAAAAGATGCAATAACTTATAAGTAAAATATGGGGTATATTGGTATATTCATAAAACATATGTAGGGTGAGACTACATTCACTTAAAAGAATGTGATTTTTTTCTCTTGAAATGACTAGAGCCAGGATTACACTGCCGGACAAGAACAATGAGGTTTTTTAAGTTTTGGAAATGATCACATGGGCTTTATTTTGGCTAGTAGTCCTTCCCTTTTGAGTTCTCACAGTTCAATCACGATTACAGATGAGGCCCTGATGCTGCATGTAAGGAGCATATCTGTGATTACAGCAGTCCCTACACCCAGATAAACTGAACTAACTATGGCCTAAAGTAAGCGAGTCACCTTCTACGAGGAATGGACATTTTCTTTTACAGCTGCAGATAAAAGGCATGTATCCACTCACTAAAATATCAACCTAGTATAATTCTGACATTAAAACCTAATTAAAAGAGCCCCTGGGAGACGATAGATGCGAAAATTCCCTGCACATTCCTGTTCTCTTCTTAAACTGTTTTTAAAAAAATGTAAAATTTCAAAATTTAGTTCTTCCTCCATAAGTCCATACACCAGCAAATTTGTTACAAGAGTGGATTTTATTGATTTGTGCATATCAAAAGACTGTGAAGAGAAAGCACAAATGCCCATCCTCTTTTGCTGGATTGCTCAAGCAGTTTGATCTGTTTTTCTTGACTGTTGACTCCCAGCACTAAGCACAGAAACAAATTAATAAAAGATAAAAAAAATCTCAATTTTAAAAGTCCAAGGATAAAGGCAATCCTGAAATATACAAAATAAAGCTTTTTTCTTTTTTAAAAAAATATTCATACAGTCCTGATTTAATTGGGAAGTCTGTGATTTTTACTTAGACTAAGGGATGAGGATAAACCTCTTTTCATTCCCTCAAAATCTAAGCTGTTTCACTTACATCTTGTTCATGTAGATTCCTCTGTAAACTCACATGAGATCTATCTTTCAGTCAAAATGAGATGTTTCTCTACTCTCACTAATTTACTGGGTAGTTAACCATTTTCCTTCCTGAACTTTCCTTCCTGCATGCAGGGAAGGGTGCAATGTTTACCTTCTCACTTTAGCTGAATCATTGTTTGTCAATAAAACCACTTTCTAAAGCAAGGACCACAGTGCAATGAAAAGCAGCTCCATAATCCTGAAGTGTGGGTTAGCAAAGCATAACTTAGTGTTTGTATTTGGACTAGTCTTCAGTGAAATTCTGCTGTTTTAAAGAATGCCCAACTCTATTTCCTGGATAAATATAGTTAGAATTTATAGCACCAAGGAGTTAAGTTGTATGCATTCTCAAGCATAGGATATAGTAGTGGGGGAGAATTGAAATTTGTTGATTTTCTTTTAATTGTTCATTTCAAAAGTCATTTCCATTATAGACCAATGAGAATTTTCCTTGAAACCTTCATCATGAAAAAATGTTTGAAATAGATGTAAAAGACAATGTCCATTTACTCTTTCAGAGGGTTAAACTCTCCTACCTTGCAGTATACAAACCAGTGCCAATGACCTTATTACCCTGACTACAGAATAAAGCCTACTTTTATACCAACCAAACCATTTCATGTAGAGACTGCAGATAAGGAATTCAAAGAGAAGTTAGTTCGAAAATTAACAAACAACTATGAGATAAGTAAAGAGATTGGGTTTTTTTATTCTGATCTTCAATTTCCCTCTGTCTTCATATCCCTTCCATTCACAGCCTTGGAAGAAGGAAATAAGGAGTATTAGTGGTTCCTTGTGAACATAGTGCTCCCACTTTTAATTCCAAAGGAACATCCCCCTTGAGATGAAGTCCTTCACTTCTTGCTACATCCTGGCCAAGCCTCTAGTGACTGGATCAGTGATAACCCCACAGGCAGGGTCTTCTGCATGACTGTGTGATGCTGAAATAGCAGCATTTGACAAATTTAAAACTTGCTGTTTGTGCAGTCGCTAAAAACTGCACCATTAGCTGGTTTTTCAGATTGCATGAGTGCAGATCATTAAGTGTTATTACAGTATTAATTATTAGAAATGTCCTGTACTAGCCAAATTAAATTGGGATAGTCAACGACCTGCAAGTTCCCAATACCACGGATAATTTAACTAGATCTCTGCCACACTGTGCAAGGTATCTTCACATGTCAGTCACTTTATTTCACACTAAATATAAATTTAAGATTTTTAAAAAAAAAAATTGGAGAACAGCTTATATTTGGTATAATGATTATGTGGTCTAAGAAAATAACCAAAAAGACACTTGTGTAAGGATTACATCCTCTGGAATGTTAGAGCTAAAAATATCTAAGTAATTTTATGTCCTCATACAGCATGTGTATTTAGTTTCAATTGATGTTTTACACTGTTGTGTGCATCCTGACTGCTATCATGGTTTTATGTGATTTCTGAGGCCATTGATCTATACCAAACTAGTAGAGAGTTTGAAATTAAAAAATAAAAAAGTTAGAACTATTTTAGCTGTTATTGACTGAATCTCCATGAGAAGAACAATTACTAGATACTTTCTATTGTCCAGAGTAGAATGATTTTCAAAAATTTTTCTACAGCACTTGCAGTACCTCCAGCCAGGGAGCCCTTAGGTCCCTTTTTGACCTCCCTACATCCGTCTGGCTGAAAACAGTGTATTACTGCCTCTGTGCTGTAGTTATGCCTGACAAATACTGCTTGGCAGTCTCAGATTCCAATCAAGCTGGGTTTGGTTAGAGGGACTTTCCTTTCATTGAATATAAATGTTTGTGTACAGTGACTGTCCAAGCACTGTGACACATTCAGCGTGTGTTCAAGTTTTCAATTAAAGCTTGTCTTTAGCTATTTGAAGGTGTTCTTGCTTGGAAATGAAACTCCAAAACCAAGGAAGAAAAGCAGATATATGAAAAGAAATGAACAATTGTCATCATCTCAAAGTTTCCTAAATAGGGCAGTAGATTGATACAGTTCTGCTTGCTGTTTCAGGTAATGTACAGTCAAAGAGCTGACACAGAGGAACATGTACAACAAAAAAAGTAAAATAAAAAAAAAAAAGGAAACAAAACCTGTTTTCTATCCCCTATCTACTGCTTTCTTCTTATTATGAGATAGCTATAGCTGTGCCTACATATGCACAACCAGCTGTCTCAGTAGGGTGCTTTACTTTCCTTGGTGGAGCTATAGCTGAAGGTGTGTTTAGTTAGCTGTTACCATCAAGAGTGAAACTGGACTTTGAAACTTGTTCTGCCAGTGTTAACAATTCTCTTATATACCTCCTGCAGCACATGGCTTCTTTTACTGTGCCAAAACCTGTAGTGCCACAGCCTGCCATTTTACTAACATTGCTGTTAACTGTTGCCCAGGAGGCCTTTCCTTATAAAAGATTTCCAAGAAAAACTACATTTTTAAACTTTATATGTTGTTTTCTAAAAGAGGTATTGGTTTCTTTAGATTGAAAGAGGAAAAGGTATTGGTCTCTCTCTGTTTGGTTACTTATTGGCAATGCAAGTTGATTCACTGGCCTCAGAAAAGACTGGAAGTGAAAAAGTGATAGGGATTGAATGAAAGCCCTTTTTTTATGCTGTCCCACCCACTTATTCCATCTCCCTTACCACTATACTGACAGTTTTAGTGTCTTGAGTTTGCCTTGAAGTTGTAACGTGCTCTGGATGGCTGGAATTGGAGATGGATCTTTAGCTTTGACATACTCTACCAAGGCTATCAGCTGAGCCAGTGAAGTGTTGAACTGCCTGCTGAACATCATATGGCAGCCATAGATCATGTATTCCTCTTCTTTCCTTGCACATCAAACTCCTGGGATGTATAAGCACGTTTCCAATTTTGTAGTGTGTTGAAACATAAGACTCTACATAACAAGGTTTTCAGTAGCATCCATCCTGTATTTGAGCACTTCAGAGACCAGTTATGAACTTCATGGATTCCTCTTCTTTCATATTCTTCTTTGACAAAAAAAGGTTTTTAATATGATTGCATCTATAAATCTTTCAACTATACTCATAAAACTTTATTACAGGGTAGCTTTTTCATATCAGGTCAGATTTGCTTGATGCTGACTTAGAGAAAGCAGCTGAACAGTCTTATTTAGGTGACAAACTCCCATTAGGGACACAGTGCAACTTAAGGTGACAGATTCAGTCAGGAAGAGATGAGAAAAGGACATGTTTATTTACTTCAGTCAATTTATTATATTTCTGTTCCTTTGCATTGTTTCCATAAGGGATAAACTTCCTAAGGATGAGAAAGGAAATATAAAACAAAAGAACCCAATACTTATCTAATGACCTCCAGATATCACAAACATGGAGGGGAAAACAGTTTTTTCTGTGTTGTTTTAAATCTCGCCCTATCAACTGTGCAGACTGATCTTTACCACACTCAGAAAACAAACACTGAGCAGACAAATCAGCACGCTGGCCTGTGGGATGCACAGCCCCATTGCTCTTAGTGGGTTTCAGGAGTCAGAGATGTCCACTTCTGGGAAGAGGCACCAGACAGTTTAGGTATTACACTATTTAGCTGTTCCTACAGGGCCCTTAATCAGGGAATCAGCAAAGTTCACAGAAACAGTGCACTCCCCCAGAAACCAGATAAATAAGCTGAGGTTCTGTCTAAAATGCAGTTTATTAGTTACTCTAGAACTCACTTACTTTAAAAGTATCTGGCCAAATATGGCATGGAAAATGGGTTTCATTTTGCCTACCCAGTAAATAATTAGAAAGGTTCCCACAGAGACCTCTCTCTAAATAATCTTACTTTTAAAATTGGCTGTTATAAAGGCGTTAAAATAGTCTGATAAATTTAAGATAAATCCAGTAATTTCCATTCACTTAGCAACTATGAAAGAGTAGAGAAGCAACCTGAAGTGAACAAAGGGTCAAGCACCAGGAAATTTATGCTATGATCACCAATTCACACCTGTTAACTACTGTGACTAGGCAGCAGACAACACCAAGCATATCATTTAAATGGACTTTTCACAACTAGGTGTGCCATTAATTCACTGATTGGGGTCATTGAATCTGTTCCCTAGCAATTGTCCCAATTAAGCAGCCGTGCTATTTATCAGGGTGCTTATTAAGTTGATTTGTGAGTGTGTTTTGTGTACCTTTACTTTAAACCCATATATACAATAAACAGCTGTTTCTAAAAAAGTGTATTCCCACCAGTAAAAAATAAATAGAGTCACACATGAGTGTGTTAATAATGCAGGGTAATAACCTCAGCAGAGAAAATGAGAAAAAAAAGAAACAAAGAGCCATTAAGTACAAATAAATCATTGGGCACCGAGAATACATAATGCAGAATTTTTATAGATGCTTGACTACAAAAGTATCTCAAATTTTTGCTTTTTTTGGCTTTCATTTGCCAAAACTCTGACTGTCTGTGAAGCTTAATTATGGATTTGATCTTCAACAGTGTCAAATGCTGATTAAAATGGAGTTGAAAAGGGGCACAAATGAATGACTGCCTGCTGTGCATGGGGTTATGTTCAATCATTGAGGATGCTTATAAGGGATCAATGAACAGGAACTCATTATATCCTGGCCAAAACTAGCCATAAGCCTGGGAAAGATGCTTATCTGCAGTCCAGCTAGGCCTATGAGGGTTAAATTATATATTGTTTTTGCTGTTGTTTCATTTCACAAAACTGCAAAAGTCCAGGCAACATTTTGTCAGAAAAAAACAATAAAGAATATGAAAAGCCCATCTTCACAGAACATTGGACATTGCAAAACAACCTACAGCTATTATCGGATATATCAAAACTGACAAGTAAAACTTTGGCTGTTGATTGAACAATATTTCACATGGACAGCACAAGCTCGTCCGCATTCACTTTTAAATGGAGCTGCTTATCCTGGAGAACTATGGGTAGGAAGTTTATGAGCTTAATTGAATTGGTGGTATTTGGATGATTGAAAAAAATTGGTGACATTGCAAAACTGGTTGTTAGATTTTCAAGAGCAAAATACCTCGCTTGCTCAACACTGAGCTCTGGGAATGGCAGTGGATTTCAAAAGATACTAATCCTGTTCATGTGCCTTTTCAAGGCACTCAGTAAAGGTTTATGGATCAATTGTTAATGTATTTGTAATAATTTTCTCATGATGAAAAGAAAAAAATAGGATCCCAAATGCTAAATCTTAATGGACTGACACTTAGATTAGTTCTATGTCCTAACAGAGCCCCATTTTTTTCAAAGATACATTTTGTCATCTTTTGACTTCCAGCTGGAATCTAGGCATCTCCCAACCTCTGCCACATTCCCACATCTCTTCCTTATAAGTCTGAAAGTCCTATTTTATTTATCTCCAATTGTATGACAATCTTAAAATATGATAAAAATAGTAATAATAATTAATAATAAGAGTTAAACTCTTTTGAAAAGCAATCTTACTCTTACATAGTCTACAGAAAGGAAAACATGAAAGAGAAGAGAGAAGACTCATGAAAAAAGGTGTGTAAATTTCTGTTACTCTACAGATATATGTTAGGAATTAGCTTAAGCATGAGCTTTCTGCTTACATTTATGGAGTCTGTAGTGGAAAAAAAAATTAGCACATTCTGTTGTATACATTCAGCATTGTTAAATGTCTACCTCAAAGTGCATCAAATGCCTTGTCTTGGGAGGCAGCTCCTCTGAACAGAGAGAGGGGTGGGAGAGACATGTCATTGCAGGCATTATGGAGCTCTGGAATGACACCCAGGTCCACTGAGACCACTGCATTGATATCCACCACAAGTTCTTGTTTTTCGGCAAGGAATTGTATTGAAATATTATGACTGCCACTATTGGCTGGGGGGAAAAAAAGGGGGGGGGAGGAGGGGGGGCAGGGATCTTCTTAAGGCATTTAAGCATAACATTAATCAGTCATTTTGTAGTTGAGAGCAATTGGCCGTTCCATTCCATTTAAGGATACTATAAAGTCCCATTTTTAGCATGCAAGTACTCACCGATCAAAAAAAAAAAAAAAATACAATTATTTTGAAATTCTTCTATCACATCCCAGACTTCAGCAGCATTTCCACTATGAATATGGGAAGTAGCCAGAAAACAGAAAATCCTCGACAGCAAAGAGTGGAGGAACAGTCATGGTGTGCTAGCCATGTAATGGAAAAGGAATTAACACCACAAAAAACAGTTTGCATTTTGGATACCATTTCATTTTCTTAGCCTACATAAGCTTAAATTAAA